>NW_021939882.1:2465255-2468097 GCF_001715985.3 Manacus vitellinus
GAAGCACCCCCCACCCCTTAGCCGCGGGGTACCCCAGCGCTGGCAGCAACAAACTTCCCAGGGTCACAGCTCCTGGAGACCCTCCAGCCCCCTGGGGTCCCGGGGATCTGGGGTGGGGTAACTGCGATTCTGCGGCACTCTCTGGGCACATGCACACACACACACACACATACACACAGAGAGAGAGAGAGCAAACTGCACCCCCAGTATCTGAGCACAGCCTGCAGCCCCCCACTCACACGGGGCACGTGGGGGGCATGGGCACCCCCACGGGCAACCCCCACACACACATCCCGCCTGTAATCCCCCACATGCGCGCACACACAGAGCACGCAAGCAGCCTGCAACACCCCCACACGTACACACACGCGACACAGTCTGCAAATTTGTGTGCACAGACCCCGTGCAGCCTGCAAACCCACGGACCTGCACAAACAGCCCCACACACACACTAACACAGCCTGCAACACCCCCCCAGTGTGCAAACACACACACACAGAGCAAAAACACGCAGCACACAGACACAACCCGCAAACCTGCGTGCACACACATCCGCAGAGCCCGCAAACCCCGACACTCGCACACGCACAAAGCTTGAAAACAGGCTGCAAGCCCGCACATCGTGGGGGCACGCGCAGCTTGCAGCCCCACAAACTTATCACGCGTGTGTGCACACACACCCTATGCAAACACACCTCTTGAGCAAACATAACCTGCACGCCTGCACAGAGCTCACACACAAGCACACGCAGATACGGCGTGCACCCGCTCCGTCCTGCACACACAGTGCCCCTGCATGGTGTCACCCATCTGCAGCACCCGCATGGATCACACAGACAGTGACAGGCTGCTGCTTGCAATCCCTGCAGCCCCCAAACATCGCCACAACCTGCCACCAACCCTCTGCAGAGCACTCACATTGCGATAGACACGCGCGCACACGCAGCATCCCATGTCTGGCTGCGCCACGCTGGCATCCCCAGGCAGGGGCTGTCATCCCCTCCCCCAAAGCAGGGGCACACGGTGGATAGTGGTGTGGTGGGTCCCCATCCCACCAGCCCTCAGGCAGCACCCCTGGCTCCTGCTGCCACACCAAGGGCAGTGGTGAGGTGGAACATCCCTCTGGAATCCCTGTCTTGGTCCCTCCATAGGTCCTCAAGGCCAGCAGGGATGTGAGGAGGGGGCTGCGGGAAACAGACACAGCACACCCTCTGCCTGCAGACCCTAGAAACTCCCTCTGTCCATCCTGGAAGGCATTTGGGGCTGGAGATGCAGAGGGTGTAAAGTGCAGCCCCAGGAACGATCCCATTTCTTGCGCCTGGGCGGTAGGGACCATGGGCGTGGTGTCCCCAATGCTGTCCCTCTCTGCCCACACAGGTGGCCCAGGTCAGCAAGCCCGGACAGCAGTGGATGAGCGCTGGGCACTGGCCTAGCCACACGCACACATCGGCACCATGGACTTTGTCATGAAGCAAGCACTGGGCGGTGAGTGGGTGCTGTTCCCCCTCAGAGTCCCCTCTCCGGGAGTGGTGCTGGCCTGACAACCTGGGACCACAGTGGGAGGGACATGGCAGGGGGATAGAGTCACACAGAGAGCCACCGGCAGTGGGGAGCTGCTGCTGAAGCCCTCTGGGGTTCCTGTTCCCAGCACCGTCAGCAGCTGGCTGGGGAATCCTGGCTCTCCTGCCGCTAAGTGGGATTCCCCGGCAGGTCCCCTGGGTGCCGAAGGAGCTGCCGGCATCTCCTCCGGCTGACGCTGAACTAGGGCAGCGCAGCCAGCCCATGGCACTCCCCATCCCCACAGCCTCCAGAGCCTGTCTGCAGCCCACTTTGGCATCGGCGGCCCTGGGGATGTCCCAGGTTGTCCTTGTCAGGGGGGCTCCTTGCCCTGCCTGCTGCTGCAGGGCTTCAGCAGCCAGCGCTGAGCTGCAGCACCCTTGGGGACCAGCCAACGCTCTTGTGATGCCACAGGGGCCACCAAGGACATGGGAAAGATGCTGGGGGGCGAGGAGGAGAAGGACCCCGATGCGCAGAAGAAGGAGGAGGAGAGGCAGGAGGCCCTGCGCCAGCAGGAAGAGGAGCGGAAAGCCAAGCACGCCCGCATGGAAGCCGAACGGGAGAAAGTCCGGCAGCAGATCCGTGACAAGGTGGGCACATGCTTCTCCTGCACCCACCCCTGCTCCTGGCACCCGGGGTGGGGCTGGGACAGGGAGCTGGCATGGCTGGGAGGAGGGTGGCCCAAGGCAGTGGTGATGGGCACGGGCACAGTGCAGGCAGTGCCCTGTGCCTGCCCTGCTGAGGGTCTGTGTCCTCTCAGTACGGGCTGAAGAAGAAGGAGGAGAAGGAAGCAGAGGAGAAAGCTGCCCTGGAGCAGCCGTGTGAGGGCAGCCTGACGCGCCCCAAGAAGGCGATCCCAGCAGGCTGCGGGGATGAGGAGGAAGAGGAGGAGGAGAGCATCCTGGACACCGTCCTCAAGTACCTGCCGGGCCCGCTGCAGGATATGTTCAAGAAGTAACAGCACTGTCAACCCTGCCATAGGGTGCTGGGGCATGGGCGCCCTCTCCCCTACAACCCCTCCATCAGCTCCCTTGGCCCCGGAGAGGGGGTCCCCACACCCCCTCCCATCCCCTCCTGCCCTGTCCCCTGACCAGACCAAAAGCCCGCCCCGTCCCGTCCAGGCAGGGCCCCCCCCACCACGCCAAAGGGGAGCAGCCCTGGCCGGACAGGGCGAACCGGGACCAAATGCACTGATGTAACCTCGTGGTGGGCTGGGGGTACCCAGGCCCTACCGGCCTCCCCGGGGTGGCTCCTTGTGCCCCCTGCCCTGCTCCTGCCCTCCCAG
>NW_021939882.1:2468683-2473015 GCF_001715985.3 Manacus vitellinus
CCCCCGCCGCGCTGCCGGGACCCCCACTCTGCCCCCTGCAATAAAGCCAGCGCAGGGCCGAGGGCTGCTGGGCCAGTCCAGGGCTGGGAGTGCCCGGCTGCCCCCCACCTGACGCTGGACACACGGGTCCCCGGGCCTGGGAAGGGATCCCTGGGCAAGCGCCCCGGGATGTCCCAGGAGCTGCTGCTTGTACCCCAACGGGGGGAGGCAGGGGCACACCCTCATCCCAGCCCCTCCCTTGCCACACCGTGCTCCCCCCTCCCCGTGCTTCCTCAGCCACGGCCCCCAGCCACCCACCAGGGCCCTCCAGGGAGGTGGCGGGCAGCTCGGGGCCCCACAGACATGCTGTGACCATCCTGCTCGAACTAGTCTTTGACAAACTAATAAAATAAAGGGATTTGTACATTGCTCCAGCCTCTTCTCATCCATTGCTTCCCTGGGTCCCCATGTCAGCTCCCTCTCCCCACCAACCCCAGGGCTGACACCTGGCATATGGTAAGGCCACAGGGCCCACGCTGGGCAGCACCCAAGCCAGGCCACAGGTGTAGGGAGTGACCACATGTGGCTCCCAGAGTCCTGCTCAGTCCTGCTGCTCCCCACTCTGCAGGTGTCATCTCTGGGAATGGGGACAAGGCAAAAGGGACAGGTGCTGGTGGACCCATGTCCCACAGACATGGGACTGACCCAGGGACTTCCTTCACTGAATGACAGGGGATACCCTGGGGTACAAGGGCTGTTTTTGGTGGGTCACAGCCTTCTGTCCCCTAATAGACGGGTCTGAGGCTATGGGCATGGGGCACCTCCTGTCCCAGAAGCGAGGCAAAGGCCCTGGCAGTGCCCAGGCTTGGCACAGCCCTGGAGGCCTCAGCCTGCAGCCAGCCTCAGCCATCATTTGCCATCATTTACCACCGAAGAGCTCCACTGTTACCCAGGCGCCATCAGCAGAGCAGTCACCCGGAAAAGCTTCTGTCAGACTAAAATATGAAGGTAGAAAATGGTAGAGATCTTGCAGGCAAGGTCTCCACTGCAGGCAGACTGTTCCCTGTGACGGCACAGAGGGGGAGAAATCCCCACAGCCCTCCCTGGGGAGGCAGTGCCTGTCACCCCTGCAGGGGTGCGAGGAAGGGCTCTGCCCGGGGCTGGTGGCCGTGGCGTGGGACCAGCAGCGTGCTCCGCACATGCGGTGCTGCCGGGCAGGGCCCTGCAGGTGTCCCCCCACATCCGCTGAGCAGTGTCCCCGCTGTCACCTGTCGCCAGTGTGGAGGCACAGCGCCCTCTGGTGTGGTGACAGCACAGGACAGGGGGAGCGGGGACAGGCAGTGGGGACAAGGGGGACAGTCCCTCGACAGACCCCTCAGCCAGGGCCTTGCCATGGCCAAGAGAAGGAGGCAGGGGAAGGGAGAGCAACTCAACAACCCACTTCTCCCCCCTGCAAGGAGCCACAGACACCTTCGTTAAGGAAGAGAATTTATCAAAATTAGAAAAAAAACAAGTATTAAAAAAACTCAGCCCCAGCTGGGGAAACGTCTCCCAGCTTGCATCCCTTCACCATCCCCTCACTGCCCCAGCACAGGGAAGGGACATGGTATGTCTGGGAAGAAAAGGGGCAGGCTGTGCTCCCAGGGCTGCCCTCGCCACCAGGCTGTTGGGGACAAGGGGACAGTCACATAGCTTATCACTGCTGTGGAGACTGGTCAGAGGGCAGCTCCTCTCATGGAAGGCCCCTCAGCAGCCACCTCCAGCGACTGATTTTCTTTGGCCACTTGCCTTTGGAACAAGCTCCCCATGCTCCAGAGAGGAGGCGGCAGAGGGGGGGCCTGCAGCACCCCCATCATCCCCATCACACAGCTGCCTATTTACAAATGCTCCCAAGAGCAGGATGCACTGAGCCAAGCCCGAGGTCACAGCCCTGCCAGGCTGCCAAGGAGGGGAGCCAACTCCTTGCCCCATCTACACTAAGCTCCCACTTCCAAGAGTAGGCAGGTGTTGCCTCCCCAGGGGCAGCTTCATCAGGAGTCGTTGGGGAGCCCGAAGAGCTTGACGGTGCCAGCCTCCCGGCTGCTGTCGTATTTGCCATCTTTATCATCACAGGCGAAGGCCAGCAGTGGCCTCTTCGGGTGCCAGGCCACTGTGAAGGTAGGGGACTCACACTGCACCTCCCAGAGCTTCTCTCCTGCATGGAAAAGGGGCCATGTCAGCCTGGAAAGCCTCCACTGCTCGCTGCCCAAGTGCCAAGCACCTGCTTCTTCTCTCCGGCACTACTGCTGCTCCAGCGCCTTTTAATCACCCAGTGACAAGGCTCAGACATGACAAGCATGTCTGCCACCGACTAACGAGGCAAAGGCTCCCCCTCATGGCGCTCTGCTCTTCACAGCAAAGCTCTTCCTTAGCAGACAGATTCACCCACTGCCCTCCCAGCTCCACCAGCACTTCTCCATCTGATCCCTTCTTGCTCTTCCTCAAGAAAAAACCCTTACCTGTCTCCACCTCGGCAATGTCAATGAAGTGATCTTCTGATGCTGACGCCAGCATCTTCCCATCATGGCTAAAGCTCAGAGTCCGCACAGGCCAGTCAAGCCTGCAGCAACCAAGGGGAGCAGACAGTGAGCCAACCGCACATGGTCCCCAGAGAGGGGGCAAACAGCTTTGGGACAGCTCTACCTACCTGGAGAAGCACCTCACACATACCAGCTCATCCACATCCCAAAGGCTGACTAAGGCATCGGCACTGCCCGTGGCAAAATACTTCCCCATGGGATCAAACTTGATGCAGATGCAGTTGGAAGGATGGGCGTTGATGGACTGGATGGGTTTCAGCTCTGGGTAGCTGCAGAGGTGAAGGGAGAGGACAGGGAGCAGTGAGAGGAGCACAGGGATTGTCTGAAGCAGGGCAGGCACAAGGCACACCAGGACTGGGAGCAAACCCAGCCAGGGTAGGAAACACCAAGTGTCCAGTGAATGAGGCGAAGCATCAGGGTCCCTCTCAGGGAGCCCAGCCCAGAACTAGGGCAACCTCAGCTCCATTCCCACCAGAGGGCTGAGGATCACTAAGGTGTGGGACTCTAGTCTCCCAAAAGCAGCCAAGGCACTTGCAGCCTGACTGCAGTCAGCCCAGCCACTCGGCCCACCTGCAGCCACGGGCACCTACCTGAGGATGTTGATGCAGCCATTCCCGTTGGTGAGGAAGAACATGTTGTTGTCATTGTTCCAAGAGATCTCGTTCACCTCAAACTTGAACTGTTCCTCAGCTTTGGAGCGATGCGTCTTGGCATCAATGAAGGTGACCACATCATCCTTGTTCCCCACGGCGATGGTCTGTCCATCGGGGCTCCAGCAGATGTTGATGTTCTCACCTGAAGGGACAGAAAGGCAGCAGGTCCCATTTCCACTCCAAACCATTCCCAGATAAGAAAGACTGCCAGGCCTGCAGTGTAACACACAAACCCTGCATGGCAGCTGTCCAGCAAATACAGACAGTTACTGAAAATAAAACTTATGAGAAGTACAGCTTCAAAACAGTAGGACCACATCTCATTTCAGCCAAGATGGGACCACAGCAATCACCACACAAGGTCAATCCAAAGATCCTCTAGATCCAGTGATCTTTGAGATCCAGAAAAAGCAGAAGCCAACAACAAATACCTTTAAATGAGGACAAAAACAAGGCAAGTTGCAGTTATGCCATCTTACAATGCCATTTCCAACCCCAACAATTCAAAATTTGATATTTCCAAGGGCAGAGGTGGTATCTGGGTTAGGCAGTGCATGAACTCAAGTAGTTGTTTTTCTGAATCCACACAAACTTTTACTTCCATCATAGCTCCCTGTAAACATGCTTTTTCCCCAGTCTCCAGCCTCACAGCCCACAGACTCCAGAAACAAGCACACAGAACATTTTAATGGTCAGCACTGTATTTCAGGAGTTTCTCCAGTCCCTACTCCGCAGTAAATAAGCCCTTATATGATGACTGCAACCCAAAGATAAAGCAGCCAGCAAAAGGTCCAAAGCTCTGTGCCGCTGTGGGTGGGTCCCACACAGCTGAGGTCCTGCCGGGACCCACCTGGGAAGCCCCCTGGGAAGGCAGGGGCTCACCTTTGGTGTTCACAGTGGCAATGCACTTGGTGGTGCGGACGTCCCAGATGCGGATGGTTTTGTCCCCAGACGCTGTGACAAAGAGGTCAGGGTTGCTGGGGTGCCAACAGAGCTGATCCACGCTGTCTCCGTGGCCCCGGTAGTTGTTCTCCTTCACCTGGGGGGAGAGGACAGCCGTCAGCGTGAGGATGCGCCTGGTGCTGCTCCCGCTCCTGCCCCACATCCCAGCACACTGCATC
>NW_021939882.1:2474495-2502026 GCF_001715985.3 Manacus vitellinus
GGCCTGCCGCCCTCCACAGCTCCTCCAGCGTCCAGGAGCCCTCCTTGGGAAAGGCAGCAGGTCTGAGTCGGGGGAAAAAAACGGACTTAAATTGTCCGCTAACCGTGTTCCCTGCTTTGAGACGCTGAGGGGGATTTGTTTCCCCAAGAGCAAACAGGCTGTGACCCCTCCTGGGCACACCCGAGATCTTGGGAAGTGCTGTGTCCTGCCTGCCGCCAGTGCAGACACAGCTGCCTTCCCCTGCCAGCTCCTGTTGCTCCTGGAACACCGAGTGCTGCATCACCCAGCAAGTCCTGAGTGGGAGTCCCCAAAGTCTCAGGGCTGCTGTAGCTCCAGATTGATGCCAAAGAGGAAGAGGCAGCTCTGTTCCCTGCCACTCCTGTCTTCATAGTGGGTGAGGTTGTGCCACAGAAAAGGTGCCAGGGTTTGGATCCTGTGCTGCTCCTGCCAGTGTCTGGGAACAGGGTTACAGGAGTGCTCATTGTGCTTGCCTTGCCCTCCCTCAGCACCTCAGCAGGACCTGCATTTCCTCATCATGGGAGGGAGCTAAGCAAGCAGCCAGGACCACTCTGGCCCAAGGCAAGAGGCATTTGGAGGAGAAGGTGGCTCTTTGCAAGAAGGAATCCCAGGGAAAGCAGGGAAGAAGAGCCTCAGTCAGGGTTGGGCTCAGGCTCAGTGGTGCTGCCAGGGTGAGCTGATCCCAGAGCTCAGAGCCACCAGCCCCCACAGGCTGCCCCATCCCCTTGGATGGGGTCTTTGCCCCTGGTTTCTCTCCCTGGGCTGGTGCCAATGAGCCTCTTTTCCCTCTTGGACTGGGGCTACAGTGCCACCATAGCAGAGGCTCTTGACAGGAAGGACACTGACACTGCTTCTCTGTCCCCACAGGAGATCATCGATCTGACCTGTGAGGACACGAGCACAGACCCAGTGCAGTTGAGCGTGACTGAGGACGCCTGCATCCTTCTACACTGCACCTGCAGTGCTGACCAGGACCCCAGGACTGCGCCTGCTGCCCCAGCAGCACACACGTCCCATCCCCAGCTCTGCTCCACCGTGAAGGAAGAAATGGAGGCAGTGGCAGAGCCAAACCCTGCACCATCCTGGCACAGCACTCCCATGAAGCCTAGTGCCACCACGGACACAGCAGAAAGCATGGAGAACAGGAGCTGCCTCTCTCCTGCCTCCAGCTGCCACAGCTCCTGCAGCTCGGAGCAGGACTGCAGTGCTACCAGCTTTAATAGTGACCTGAGTTCCCTGCCCAGCATGCAGCAGGACTCAGCACCCCCCAGCCTGGACAGCAATAGCAGCTGGAAAGCTGATGGCCCAGAGGAAGAGCCTCCCCACCTCTGCCAGGAAAGGGACCTTCCCCCAAGGCTGAGCCCTGCCCCAACCCTTCCCACGACCCCAGGGAAGGCCCGAGGGTCTTTGCTGGAAACAAATGACATACCACACGAACCAACCCAGCAAGCGACCCCAGCCAGGAGCGATGGTGACAGCAAGGCCTGGCTGGACAAACTGCACAGTTTCAGGAGGAGTGGAGTCCAGCACCTCTTCTTCCAAGGCATAGCACCCAACAGGGAAACACAGCAGGTAAACAGGGTTTAGAGCAGCCACTGCCAAGCCCAGCTAGAGGCTGCTCAGAGCAGCCCCTGTGGTGGAGGATGTAGCAAGGGCAGGCCCTGCTCCCTTTGCCCTTTGTGGGAAGCTTTGCCAGGCAGCTGGGGGCTCTGGTTATTGCAGTTCCCTTCACAGTGGGCTGCATATCACAGCTGGGTTCCTCTGTGTTGGGGGAGCTGGCTTTGACCTGTTGCCTTGCCTTCTACACAGCAAAAACCTGAGCTCATCCCCAGAGGGAAGCTGAGCATGGTGCGCACCACCATGGAGGAGAACTTCTTGGAGGGCACCTTGCATCTCCTGAATGAGTTCGTCTCCTGCCAGCACTATCCCCCCAAAGATATCATCTCCCACCTGATCAGACAGGTCCTGTTGAATGCCCATGAAGAGGAGATCTTGAAGGACACCTACATGCTGCTGATGAAGATCCAAATGTAGGTGTTCCCCTTGTCCCGGTGCCCCCGGGGCTGCTCCCAGGGGTCTGCCCAGCATACAGGGGCTCACTCATAGGAGTGATTTCCCATATAACCCGGGATGATCCTCTTGCCACCGCCAGCACTCCCCAGGCTTTCTGAGGGTGGGACAGGGGCAGCCCATGACACCAGAGAGCTCTCAGGGACAGAGAAGCATGTTTGGCTTGCCCTAAAGTGCAGATCTCCTTCTTCACTCCTGTGACATGGCAGAAGTGCCTTCCCTGGGCTGCAGCAGTGCCGTGGGCTGTCAGTGCCTGGAGCAGCTCCCTCACTTCCCTCAGGGGTTCCCACAGAAAGAAACAATGTTTTGTGAGGCCATAGGCCTAGGAGTCCTGGGCATTTCCATGGAGTACAGCCCCAGCCAGGTGCTTTCCAAAAATTAATGGGGTCAGGGGAGGAGAAAGGCTGAGAGCAAAAATGGAGAGGAGAAGGCAGGTCAAGCCCCTGAGCAAGTGAGGCTGGGGAGGGCTGGGGAAGGGCCAGGGGGTGCCGTGCCTCCAGCAAGATGGCCAGGCAGTTCAGCACAAATGGACAGGGCTGTCCTTGCAGGCTCCATCCAGCCAACGCTGCCACAGTGGGATGGGACTGGACGCTGCTGAAATTCATCATGGAGGACCAGGTACTTGGCACCGTGTGTGTCACATCGGGCAGGGATCATCCAGGACACAGTGCTTGAGGGTAAGCATTGCCCAAGGACCTCATGTGGCAGAGAACAGGCCAGTCCAATGTGCAGGTTTATTGCAGCTGCTGAGGGCAGCAAGTGCCAGTTGGGTATCTCATATTTATCCTCAGTGCTCCCTGACCCACTGCACAGCTGCAGGCAGGTTGTCCCATTGAAGAAGGTACAGCAACAGATAAAGACTCTGGGTCACAGCGCTAGCGCAGTGGTAGAACAGGTCCTGCAATGCCCATAAGGGCATTGCCTGAGCCTAGCAGCCCATCCTGGAGCTGTTCCTCAGTCATGTACGTCAGTCCATTCCTAAGACAGCCAAATTCCCTGGTGCTCCTCACCCAGTGGCTCCCTCAGGCTCATACGCTCTCCATGTGCCCTCAGGAGAAGCCCCCTGGCCGGCTCCTCTTCCTGCAGTACGTGGTGCAGACCCTGGAGGACGACTTGCAGAAGAATCTGAGGTTGCACCTGCTGCAGAAGTCAATTGCCAAGAAAGTGCTTTCGTGTGACATGTGCTTCAGCAATGTCAAGTAAGGGACACCTCCTTCTCCCTGTTCTCTAACCACAAACTGAGGCAGGGGCTCAGGGAACACTTGTCGAGACTCCAGGTCAGACTTTCAGATTTTACAAGAAGCAAACTTGGGAGACAGAGGGAAGTGTAGGGCCAAATATAAAGGAGATTTACAAAAGCAAACCACCGGAGAGGATGCAAGGCATTTGCAGCTGCAACCTAGCAGGCTTTTCCCAGGAATGAGGTCAGATTTGCATTGCTCAGGACAGGATTAAGGAGGCTGCAGTCCTGTGGACAAGTGTACAAATCAAGAGAGCTTTTCTGTTGAGCTGCTCTACAGAGCTACTCTAAGTGAGTGGGACATACTCGTCATTGTCAGGATCTTTCCTCAAGCTCCAAGTGGATCCAGAGGTCAGAACACAGCAAAATCATGCCCATCCCCACTAAAGTTCCTGTTTCTGTCCTAGGGAAGTGGTCAAATGGTTGGTCGCAGCTATTACAGGAGTCGGGTTCTGCCAGCCCCAGGAGAAGCCACAAGAAACTCCCTCCTCTTCAGCAGAAGCCAGGGCTGAACACAGCTCATCTGCACCAAGTCTAGCCAGCACACAGGCTCCAGCAGCTTTCTTTGCCCAAAAGTAAGCCCCAAAAGTGCTAACTCCTTACTGGTATTATCATGGGCCCAAGTCAAGGAGAAGCCAGAGCCTCTCACTCCCTGTCAGGTCAGGGAAGCCAGGCTGTACCTGTGACCAGCTTTGCTGGTTCTCCTTCGGGTTAGACATAGACTTGGTGAGCAAAAGACTGTCACCTGATAGGAGACTGGCTCAGTAAGTATCATCCTCTTGCACATAGTGTAAGGCTGGAGCTCTTGAGCTACAGCTCAGGCTACCCCGTGCTGCTCCACCAACACTCAGTACAGCCCAAGACCTCCCAAGGATCAATCTGGGGATTAGCTCTGCTTGCAAGAGCATCAGACTCAAAAGCCACCAAGAGACACCAAATCTAGCCCACTGCATTCCCGTGTCCCTTGCTGCACAGCACGAGGCTGAACTAGGGGCCATCCCCAATGCTTTACTTGGCAAGCCAAGGAGCAGCTTGTCCAAGTGCTGACTGTCTCTCTGACACAGGGTGATGCTCCTGCTCCAGCGGATGTTGTCCATCGCAGTGGAAGTGGACAGATCTCCCACCTGCAGCTCCCATAAGATTGCAGATGAGATATTCCCATTTATACTGAATATCCCCCTGAGGAGCCAAAGGTGAGACAAGCACATGCAAGGCAGCATTTGCCTGTGTGAGCAATGGTCTTATTCCCAATTTACATGAGTCCGGATGCACAAAGTACTACAGGGTACAGAAAGACAGGCCAGCCAGCAAGAGCATGGCTATATCTCCCATGGAGATACAAAATCACTAGCTGAACACATCTACCCTGGCGGTGTGTTGCTGAAAACAGTCAATTTCTCACATATTAAAGTTGTGTGACCTTAAAAATGTAAAGAGGGTCTGAAAAGCAGCACTGTGCATCAGCACAGTCAAGTACTGGCAAACACATCACTGATTCTCCTGGGCAACCAGGTAGCTTGTCAGAAATATGATGCAGTTCCTACAGCTTTGCCTTGACATCCTTTTGTTTGCTTCTCTAAGAAATGCAGTATCTGAAGCCAAAGCACAAGGGCCTGACTGGTTCTGGTGTAAACACAAGACCACTGGATCCACAGGCATTTCAAACCCACCCTTGCAATGCCCAGCAGGCAGCCCTTCACACCCCTTCAGCAGAACTCTGTGCACACACCAGGTCTAATCAAGCCAAACCGAGTCTAACCAAGCTGTCACTTGGCCCAGGACAGATGTAGATCCGGCTGGCCCTGACCCCACATCACCCTTCCTTGGCTGTGCTCCCTGCAAGTCAGCAGGAATGGGTCACTGCCACACAGGCTGCTGGGCAGGGTGAAGTGAAGCAGCTCAGTTTGCATCACAGACTGTACTGACCTCCAGCTGCCACAGGTCACACCTGAGGACGAAAACACAGCCATGGCCAAGTCACATAACAAAGGTCTCTCACCACATCTGGTGGTCTTCCTTCCAAGGCACAGCTGAGCAGCCCCTGCAGTCACCCCACTGGGTCAGCACCAGCAGCACACCAGGAACATGCTGGAGCAGTCGTCTCTGGTCAAGCTGTGCTGTCTCTCCCAAAGTAAATCCCTTTTGTCTTCCAGGGAAGTGTTATTAAACACCATGGAGAGCCAGCTCCTGCGCTGCAGACTGCTAGAGCTGTTGTTCCAGCACAGTTCTGATGTGCCCTCAACCTCATCTATGTCTCTGGAGAAAATCCTGTATTTCCTGAGCCACTTCTCTGTGCTGCTGCATTTTGAGGTATCCAGTCCAACTTCTCCTTTGCCTTGTTTTCTTCTGAGAAAACTTCTAATAATCAAATACTGTCTCCTGTCATAGGATGAAACAGCAACGTGGCAAAGGTGGGATGAGATGCTGCAGTACTTGAGTTTGCTGCTGATGAGTTACCGAAGTGTAATACAGGGTAAGCAGCTTGTTCTGGCCTCATCAAGAGGCTGCAGTAGAACTGCCAAATTCCCTTCCCCTCCTTTCTCATCACTCTTGAGCTCACAGCCACTGAGTCAGACAATGTGCCTCTGTCCATGCTAGTAACTATTCCCAGCAGTCAAAGAAGTGATGTTGCATCAGTCAGAGCACCCAACTTACTTTGCCAAGTTTAGCCCCTACAAGCCCTTCACTATCCTCACAGCCTCCTTTGGATGCTCTCTTTGGTAAACCCAGGACACTTTCAGCACTTAGTAAACTGGGCAGGGAGCACCACCCACAGTAGCCATGGAAAGAACAGCATTTCTGATCCCAGGAGAATGGAAGAGTCACAAAACACTCCCTAAAACTCCCCAAAGTAATTTTACCAGAAAATTCTTCAAGTCCCTTCTCAACTTCAGCTGCTTTAGCCCAGGGTTAAGGCTCTCATGAAAGAATGCAGAGGAATCCACCATCACATGTGCAGTCTTACTCTCCCTGAAGCCCTAGGCAATGTTACTGTTGTTGAGCTCTTTGGAGACTCCTTTGCAGCTGCCCATTCTGCCACTCACACAGGAGAAAAGGATTCTACAAGCCTTGCCCCTTCCCCATTTCTTGGGCTCTCTCCACATGCAGACTGAGCTCCAGGAGGGGCCAGTTCCTTCTTCCCTCAGTCTTGTACAGAAGCATCAGGGATAACCGCAAGAGGATGAGCCCCATTCCCAACTGCTGCACACTCGGCACAGCGCTGGCTCTGGCATGCTGTGCTCTGGTGTGTGCTGCCTCTCTCCACCAGCATTTCCTCTTGCAGAGCACCTGCGGAGCTCCCTCAGTGACCGGATGGACTTGATGGTTCAGAAAGCCAAGCCCAGGCTCCAGGAGAGTGACAGCATCACCAACCTGGACGTTCAGGTGAAGATTGAGGACTTCATCAGCCGAATGCAGAGGGTCCTAGGGCAGCCTTTTCCTCCACAAATCCAGGAGAAATTGTTCCTGCTGCAAGAGTTGTTCTCTATTGTCACTACTGCCTGATGGAGACAACCACTGCAGCAAGGGGGACAAAGAATTTCAAGTTCCCCCCAAAAAAAAACAAACTCAAAACCCCCATCTCATGCTGCAGTCTCAATGTCATGGGGGTTGGTTTATACAGTTCTTTAGAAAAATAGTTGGTTTACATCGTCTCAGAATTTCTGTTCAAATTTGCATCGTTTATCAGGCACGTTGTACACTTTAAAAAAATAAATTATTTTTATATTTGCTGAGACTCTTTCATCTTGGTGCCAGCCCTGCCTAGAGGAAGTGCAGACCTCCATCAGTCATACCTTGGGATAGCATTAGACTAATGCAGCCATAAACTCTGACAGTAGTTTGCGCAGCAAGCAAAATGCCCAAATATCTGGTCAATTATTAGGGGAAAGATGATAATCTTTAAAAATCTCAACAGGTGTGAGGGGCAGTGAGGACATTCATAGTGCAGAGATCCCAAAGACATGGTAGTCGGTTCTCAGTAGAGGAACATTTCTGCTCCAGTGCAAATCAATCTGTATAACTTGGCCAAAAGTGATTAGGAAGAGGGTGGGCTGGATGGCAGCATGAGCTGAAAAAACTGCTCCCTCCAGAACCACTCTAGTGCAGGCATGGGCATTATGATCAGGATGAATATTGAATTCAATTGAATTCAAATCCACAGCCATCAACAAAAACCACAGGTGAGGTCAGAGAACAATTAGGTGTTTCTATAGATCTCAGTTCAGAAGCAACAGAGGTTGGGAGTGGGAGCTGCCCACCACACTTGGCAGGGTCCTAATGCAGAGACCAGAGTAGGAGCATTAAGAAGTAGTCACAGCTGGGAACACACTAGTCCTGATATCAGTGGTCTCATGCAGAAGCCTGGCTTCAGTTAGTGCAGAACTGGTCACAAGGGTCTGACCCGGGTTTCACAAGTTTGCTTCTTGTTCTTTAGGAAGCCTCTTGCCAACTGCCAGGTGTAAAATAAACCACTCATTCACACGACACTGCACCCCTAATCCAGAGGTAAGCCATTCAGGGAAAAGTGAAGACTGCCAACAGTGCAAACCCAAGTGCTCCATGCTCTGGAAAGCTGCTCTTCCTGCACATATGCTCATTCAGGTGTATTTTTCAATTAGGTCCTTTTAACTGGATTAGACTTCTGTCACTAGACTAGAAAAGAAACTGCATTCCAGCAAGTCCATAGCTATGGATGTTATTTTATATTTATGATGGTGGCATCCCTAAGAATGATGGAGTAGAGTAAGTATCACATCACAAGGCCATGCTTTAACCCCAGCCTTCCCAAACTAATTGAGATTGGCCTGTGTAACCAGGACCACAGCAGCAGACTCTACCTCAGCACCTGGGTGCTCCAGGATCTATTCCATTACTCTGCCAACACCCTGGGAGCACAGGGAACACCAGTGTTCAGCTCAGACATCCCCAACCCAGGAGAGCCATGTGCTCCATCAGCAGTGCTTTGAAGGGCAGCTACAAATGCTACAACAGCACCCAAACCCCAGCCTTCCAGAGGAAGGCAAAGCAGGGATGGACACACTGGGAGCTGGGCATCTCTAGGGAAATACACCTCCACGGTATAGGTGCAAACACAGCACACAGGCAACAAGAGACAATCTCAGGAACAAGAAGAATCTGAATAGCCCAAGAAAACACAAAGACTTCATGTTCAGTTTCCCCTGCCCTAGGACAGAACTGAGTATGGCTTTAAACCTGATCTTCCTGTCAAAGGGGAGTTTGTGAGCAAACATTTACCCTAGTGAGGTGCTGTCAGAGCCTTATTTGGCAGAACCTTGACCCCACATTTCTCCCACGGATGCTCTGCCAGCACCAACACACATCACGGACCTCCATTCACAAGGATTTTATTTTCCTGTAACAAACAAAACAAACATACACATTAGGAGGCATGAATACAGATAACAAATAAATTAATGTCAAATGAGAGCTTGATTGCCAAGGTGCAAATGAGTGGTGACGGTGAGAACTGCTGGGTTAGGTTGGGGACTTTCACACAACACATCACTGGCAGTGCTGCTGAAGCTTGAGAGAAAGCAGTGCCACAAAATGTGCTTCTTCAGAAGAGCCAGCAGCCAGCCCTGCCTCACTCTCTGGGAGGAATGTTTGGTTCAAGAAGGCAAAAACTCCAGAGCTCAACAGTTACTAGCTGTTGAGAAACCTCTGTGTAATGTCCTGGCAACAGACATGCTTCCAGTTCCAGATGCAAGGCTGCTGCTGGCTAAGGGACTCTGCAACACAATCGTGAGATCAACAGGAGACCTGAGGTGACCCATTTGCCACAGGACAGGTGAGGATTACAGAGCAATGCTGCCTATCATGCTTAAGGGATTAGATGGTAACCAGGAGCTCCTTCCACTTTCCATGAAAGCAAGTGTTAGCTGTTCCCAGTAACTGGCTCTGCCCAGACCAAGAATTACATCCAGCTGTACCATAACAGGGAGGAATGTTTAGCCTTAATGTGCCCTCAGTCCTCCCTCAGCCCTGCAGAACACATTAATGCTGATAAAATACTCTATCTGAGAAGTGCTCCTGCTGTCTAATACACTTCTACATGATTCTAGGAAGAAAAAGAAAACCAGAATCAAAACCAAATCAAGCTGCACCCAGATTGCCAGAACAGCTGGAAGTCTGCTGTCTAAAAGGTAGGACAGTGTTGTTTTGCAGAAAGAAGAGAGGAGGATTACTTGATTCAAGCCACACCAGCTTTGGTCATTTCCACCTTTTTAGAGGAACAAAGAGTTGGAAGAGAAGGATTTCTTCCTCACTACTGCTCCCTGCCTTTCCAATAAGAGCATCTTAGAATGGTCATTGGTCCACTTTCCCTTTACAAAAACATACCAAGAACAAAGAAGAAATAGGTGTTGAACTACATGGTCACAGTGGATAGTAAGGGAATGCCACACTTAAACTGACCCATCACATTCCCCAACTTCCTTCTGGCAGTTAACGGTCCAGTTTTCAGTCCTTGCTTGTTTCCATGATTTCCTACTGGAGCTCTGTATATGCCAGCCAGAACCACCACCTTCCCGTGGGTCCTTCAGCACTGAGCAGGACAAGACAACCAGACTACAGGCAGACAAGCCAGGTGCTCACACACCACGTGGACTACTGTCCCAAAAACATGGCTCAGGGTTTCACTGTGGTGTGGTGTACTGGGAAGCACATCCAGAGCAGCCTGACAGCCCAAACCAGTGCAGTGCAGCAGACAGGATGGTTTACACTGGTTTAGGACTAGTGCAGGAGTTTTTTCCAAGACTGGCTTTAGGAGAACAGTCACAACTGTTTCCTTTTCTGAGATGAAGAGCTGGAAGGGAGACTTTCCTATTTTACTGCAGCACATGGGACAGGGAAGCAGAGCCTAAGACACCCTGTATCCTGCTAAAAACATCAGAAGATTTCCTCTAGAACCCAGTGGGAGTGAGCACATTCAGATCCCGAGGTTTGATATTGTGGGAACGTGGAGATTGTTTCCTCCCATCTGTGCCTGGAATGTCCATTTTGGGTGGCTTGAAGGTGACTGGATCCTCTGACATCCTGGTAGCCTGAGCACGCATCAGCTCCATTGGGGATGGCTTCTGGGCACCCTTATAGGATTGAATAGTAAATCCTCCTGGTGAAAAAAAAAAATCACAGTAAGAGCCAGGAAAACCAGTCAAGTCCTTTTCCTACTGCTGCCAGAGTGAGCAGCAGCACTGACACCCCACACCACAGGGAGCCGGAAAATTCCAGCAGCTCCATGTCATCTAAAGCCTATTCCACATCAGTGGCTGGCACTTCCACTTCCTGGTTGCATCACACATCAGAGAAAAAGTAAAATGCTGTCACCTTCACACCCTGCCCTTTCACTGCAGCACAGTGCAAGTTATTCCTAATTCCAGATCCTCAGCACAGGTTTTACCCAACTGCTTTATATTTAGGCATAGAAATTACACGAATAGCAAACATTCCCAAGGTGGTCCCAGAAAGCAACAAGGCAAGCAGGATAAGACTCTAGAAAAAGCTAGCAAGTTTGCTGTGTGATGGTTCTCCTTTAGCTCTTCCAAGGTAGCAGATTTTTGAGGACATACCTGGATCAGTGGTGGATTTCTGGATGGCTTTGGGTCCAAAAAAGCTCCACCTTTCAGATGGCAATTTGTCCCCACCAGCTTCCATGGCAAAGTCTGGGCCAGCGATAGAAGAAGAGGATCCCTGACTAAACCAAGCCCTAAGGAAAAAAAATCATTGAGGTGTATAAAACACAAGAATAAATACTTCAAGTGACCTCACTGTACCAGGAACTTCCCATGCAGTTAACAGGGGCAATTTAATGCATGCTCAAGTTCCACAGTCTTCCAACATTTGGATCTATCCAACACATATCCTCATCAGGCTCTGAATTTCAGCCCATACAGTCCCTCTCTGGATAAGGTTATTTAGCAGCTCCCACCTGAGCAGCCTGTAGGAAACCAAAGAAGGCAGTGGCCTGCCAGGCTCAGAGTACCTGTTTTTATGCTTGGGAGAGGAGTGGGGGCTGGTGCTTGGAGTGGACTGAGCAGAAGAATTGTGTTTGTCATCTTTTGTCATCTCTCCACTCTGCATTTTTAGCTTCTGTTAGGAAGAGAAACACAGAAGCAACAGGGCTTAAAAACAAGACACAAGGAACAACACCCAAAACCAGACAATTGTTTCTATCACAAGTGAAAGTGTCACTTTACAACCTAAAGTTACACCCAGTATTACAATACCTGCACGCACCCCTTAAGCTTCTCTCCACATCAAATATAAGCATTTTAGAAGTTCACTATGCTCAAGACACATCCTCCAGGCTAGAGGAAGGAACACCAGTACTCATAGGGAAGTTATGGATACAGCAGAGTTTGCTGCAGCTCAGCTACCTGGTTAACAGCTCTAACTGCCACAGCACCCATTTGTCTCCAGCACTTTTTAGAGCAACAAAGCTTTCAGTCCCACAAGTTCTCCTATGAGAGTGAGACCAGTTCTCACACAAGATACAAGGTCAGGAGTACCAGACCCTGTGAAGCAATTCATGTACACCAGGATGAAATCACTGCTCTGGAACAGAGATGAACTTGGGCACAAAATAAACAGGAACTGGGTGCATGCAAACCAGGTTGTTTCAAGCTGAACAGTACAAACTGAACTTTGAAGAAGTCACTTGAAGGGCAGTTACAGTTCAAACACAAAATGCACAGGCACCTGGTAATGTCTCCTGTGGCTATTCAAGCCACACTAATGTAATTCACCAATGCTGTTACTGAAACTTTGACCTCGTGGGAGGACACTGGGAGAGCTGACTATTAAATTCCAACTTCAAGATTTTTTATGAGCTCAGTTGCCCATAGTAACATGTTCATTCAAGACCTTTGCCTTTGTTTTCAGTAAGAAGCAAAACCAATCCCATCTGGTAACTTCCACATCAGAAATGCACAGTTAACAAGTTCTCTTGGGATAAACAGTTAAATAAGTTAACTGCAGGGCACCATTCAAAGGTACAGCAAGAAATGACTGTGTAGGGATGTCCCCACTTGGAAAGACAACTGTGACAACTTCATGACATCGAAATGTGACAGAATTCAGGAAAAAAAAAAAAAAAGTTTGTTTCAAAACTACAAAGGCTAATGCTAACTTTAAAGTACCAGTGGGCATCCTTTTTTACCCAATGAGCTGAAAGGCTTCAGAGGAAGCAGCTTAAGGAGAGTCCAAGCAATATGCTCCAAAAGTTATGCCACCAGATAGATGTTAAAGTAGCACATATCCTGCATGGAGAAATCCAGTGGAAAACAAGCCTTACGTGGACTGCCTCAGCCACCCAGTGGTACTTGGTCTCCTCAGTGGTGAGACCTTTGTGGGGTGTGTAGCCAGCCTCCCTCAGCCCTGCCTGCTGCTCAAAGCGATGAATGCTCTCCTGAGTCTCCTCTGGAACAAAAAGAGCACAAATTCACACAAAAAGGCCACCACAGGCAGTTCTAGCAAAGGCAACTTAAGCAACCAAACGCAAACCCTTTTTCATCACTTGTATCTACACATTGTAATAAGCCCAGACAAGAAGATGAAGCTAATGAGCTATTCTGATTTGAAAACTACCCTGAGACACAGGGCTAAGTCAGATGTACAGTGATTTGTCCCAAATCACCAGATACATTACATACATAATACCTGTAATTAATCCCATCTTACCCAAGACCCTGCATCATTCCTACTTACAACTTCCTAAATCTAGGAGATATCAAAAAGCTGGTTATTTTAAATTGCCCTCTAGATTCAAAGAAGGCTTGCAGAACAGGTGTTAAAGACTCACAGTGATTACCCAGATTAAGTAAAATAAGATATTTCAGCCAAATACAAAGCCAGCATCCAATAAACTGATATCAACTTCACTTCTGATAAACATAAGCACTTTCTCCAAACCTCCAGCATAAGATGTTCACTCCAAAGTCAAAAGGAATCAGAGCACAAAGACGTTACTAGAAAAGCCCAGTGTCTTCTTTAAAATAGGTAATGCTTCCCATGGTAAATTTATTTGCAGGGATACTGCACTGTAGATATGACAAATCCACAGGAACTCTGTCTCCTGGAAGGTGTAGGTGCAGTCAAGGCTCCTGACTTCTTACTGCACAAGAACATTTTTAGACTATCACGGTTTTAACCAGAATAGGAGCTGCTTTCCAGAAGAAAGTCCATATTCCTGGATGTTATTTTCTGACATGTTGGTTATTTTTGAGCCAAGACAGAAATAAATGCAAAGGTTCCAAAATGCTTGTCTGAAAATCTAGAAGTGTTTGGAAGCACTGCTTGGAGGAAAAGATGGCAGCTCAGATCCCATCTGCTGAAAGAAGAGGCAGCAGGGACAGATTAACATAAGAATAATTCCCCTTGCTGCAAAAGGGCAAACATAACTTCTCTGCAAACATAACTGATCTAATTTTATTTTAAAGCATCATGATTTATGAGGTTTGTTTTTTTAAAGTGTTACTGTCACCAAGGCAGCTGCTGCTATTAACTAACATAAATGCCAGCAAGAACTCCATTAGCACAGGGTGTCAGCTCTCACCGCTTGGGTTAATGTCAGAGCTCTGCCTGTCATTCAGAAATAGCAAGTTAATAAGCAAACAGAACAGCAGCAGCCTCTGCACTCCAGCAACATGGACTGCAGTGTCCTGTCAGCACATAATGTACCCTGCACTCCTCCCACATCACCCACCTCCAGCCCTTGGAAACACAGAAGCACTAAGTGTAGCCTATTCCCTAGTTTCTTGTTTCCTTCTAGAAGTATCCTCCTAAAAGAACTCACACAGCTCAAGAGCAGAGTCAGTCTGAACCCACGAGCTCCCCAGCCACTCCAGAAGTTACCCTGAGGCATCAAGGACACTCACTGCCCCCTCCCCATCAGCCACCATGTGAGGGGTGAGTTCTTACTCGTAATGAGGGAGTTCATGATGACATCAGTGGCCTTGGCCTTCACCACAGGCACCTTGTTCACGCTTTCAGTGGACGATGAAGGAGTTATGATGGGGGCATTCGTGTTTGCATCCCCTTCCTCAACCTGTGGGAAACAGCAGGGAAGAGTTTGAGACGGGAAAGTATCTCAGCACCTGGCCAGGACACATCTCTAAACACAAAAGTGAGACATGAGGCCAAGCTGCTCTAGCCTTCATCCCATGGGAAAAATCCCTACACTACGCTCGCTGCAGCCCAGGAATGTTCAGAGCTTGAACCTTAGAATTCATAGCAATGAACAAGAAACTTGCATCTAACATTTGAAAACCTGCCAGGCTCAGAGCCAACAAGCTGTTAGGCCAAGTACAGAAAGGTCAGCAGCAAAGAAAACAGAACATCTGTACTTCTCTCAAAGGCAAACTGGACTTCAAGGTCAACTGGGCAAGAGCACCTTCCACAGGCAGCTCAAGCACAAGCTGTTCACAGAGAAGAGCCTGGTGTGAACACCTTGTTTTCCCTTCATTCCTTTTATCTGTTTCTTGCTCAGTGTATCAAGAGGTCAGAGCTCTACCAATGATCATGAGACCCCAGCAAAGAAAGAGAAAAATGTTAGAAAACAAGAAATCCTGTGAAACGCAGACTTCCTCCTCCTAAAACAGGAGCTCCCTGGCTGGAGAGCTTGCTCTTTGTGCAAAACCACAACTTTGGGTTCTCTTCCACAGGAGACTTTAAAACAAAAGGAGGTGTACAGCAGAGGTTAAAGTCAATGGGATCAGAGTTATGTAAGTCCACTCAGCAACTTTTAATTTCACTTCAAACTTAGAAAACAACCTCTAAATTTAAAAGGGCTGGTCCTGCACTCAAAGCACAAAATCACAGAATGCTTTGGGTTGGGAGGGACCTTAACGATCATCAAATTCCAACCCCCTGGCATGGGCATGGACACTCTCCCAGGTTCCAAGTCCTGTCCAACCTGGCTTTGGAACACTTCCAGGGATGGGGCAGCCACAGCTTCTCTGGGCAACCTGTGCCAGGGCCTCACCACCCTCAGAGGAAAGAACTCGCATCCAACCTAAACCCACCCTTGTGCTCTAGTTTGATTACTACCGATTAAAGCGGTTTTATTCACAAACACCGAGGAGACGCTCAGCACGCGCTTGTCCCTTCCCACAGCAGGGAATGCCGGGCAGGAATGCCGGGCTCTGTCCCCAGCCCCTCCCGAGGGTCCTGCTGCGGGGGGCAGGAGAGGATGACAGGAGGGGGATACCCAGAGGAGTGCAGGGCTGCGGGGACACCCGGGGGTCATGCTCGAGCCAGGGCAAGGCCCAGCCCGTACCTTCGACAGCTCCTGGTACTTGCGCTCGGGGATGACCGGCTGTTTCCACAGGACGCCGGCGCATAGGTCGGCGGGGGGGGGCGTCATGGGCGCCGGGTCCTCCAGGGCATCGTCGTAGCTGAAGGCGCGGCGCCGGACGGCGAGTGGGGCAGCGACATTCTGCCCCGGCGGGCCCGCCGCCCGGCTCAGCGCTGCGGAAGATGCGCAGCGCTCAGCGACGCCAGCGCGGCCCACTGGGCCGGCGGGCAGCGGGGGCCTTACCGGGAAGCGTCGGCTTGCGCAGAGTCGCTGCGCGGGCCGGCCGGTCAGGGGGGCGCGGGAGCGCGCAGGGCGAGACCGCCGCATGGCGGAAAGCCTCTGGGCAGCCGCGACCGGCGGAGGAGACGGGGAGCTACGGAGGCGTTCTTATAGGCGCGAGATCTCGCGAGATCTGGCTGCGGCGCGCGGGGTGCGCTGGGAGATGTAGTTCTGACGGAGGGGGCGGAGACGGGTCCCGCGGGCTTGTGCCAAAGGGATTCCGGGCACAATTCCTGCCGGGATCACACAGGCAGGACATGCCTCCTGCCAGCTGGCAGCGCTGCTCCCATCCCGAGCAGCCGCGTCTCTCCCTCGCAGGATAAGAGCGAAGCCCTGAGCACGGCAGAGCTACCAGCGAGCAGAGTCAGCTCTTCCTCCTGCCCACCAGCGCGACCTGGGCACCGTCACCCGAGCCCTGCCACCAGCGTCCTCTGCGTGAAGAGCCTGCTGGCAACCCTGCTCCCCCAGCCCTGAAGCCCACACAGTGGGGGCAGACAGGCTCCCACCCCCAGCAGAGCTCTTCTTTGGGGTCTGTGATGAAGAGGATGGAGTGACCAGGGAGCTCCTGGAGCTCAGACTTGCTGCTGGCCCTGGGGTGTTCACTGCACCCCACGAAGTCTGAAGGTGAGCTGTGGGAAGCTGCCCTTGGGGAGCATGAGCAGCAGGCTCTGCTGCCAGGCATGAGGAGAGGGCAGCCATCTCCCACAGTTCATGGGTGGAATCTCCCTTAGGATAGAGGTACAAGCATGGCTCTTACCTTCTGGTGAGCTCCCCAGGGCCCCACACCTTCACAGCAGCCCTGCAGGATATTAAATGAACAAGCAGGGCAGTCCTCTTGCTCACTGGCACCAACAGTACCCACTCAGGAGGTGGGCTCTCCTTCCTGGGAAATCAGTTACTGCTGGTACAGCCCTGCCAGTACAGCACACAGTGGGAATAACCAGCTCAGCCTGTCCATGCCAAGGGCTGAGCACAGCTCTCAGCTTTCCCAACCCTGTATTTAAAGCCCTGTTTAGGAGAGATGAAGGCAGGTGTCGAACAGCCCAGCACAGGGGTGAAGATGGGCTGTTCTGTGGGAGCTGCACTCCACAGGTATTTGCCTGCTCTGCCTGATGCTCCACTGCCCCAGGGAGAAGGGGATGGAGCCACACTCAGGGATAGCAGGAAGCCCTGCCTGCCGGCAGGACTCTGCTGGATCAGCCCATAGGGCACTGGGTCCTGGAAAACCAACTGTGGAAGCTTGGAGCCCATCAAGGAGCAGGAGTACACACCAGCCTGTCCCTGCTGCGAAACCCTTCATACCGCTGCTCCTTCCTTTTGTCATAAAAGCTCTGCACTGCCCTCCAGTTCCTCAGCAGGGAAGGGACCCCAGCCTGGTCTCCCACACTGCAGGCAGGAAGGTCACCAGCAGGGGAAGGAGGCAGCACATGGCCCCACTCTGCTGCCTACAGGGCAATCAGCCAAGGTCTGAGTGCTGCCCACACCCTGTGGGCCCAAGCCCTGTCACCACGGAGGGTGACCCGTCACACAGGTCAGCACCAGGAGGTCTCTAAAGCAGGGCTGCACCAAGCAAGAGCCCAGAGCAAGACATTCACACCAGCTTGAAAGAGTATTTTATTTCAACAAAGCAAAAGAAGTGCCAGCTGCCACACAGAAAGTGAGCAGCACAGCACAGTCAGTGCCAATGCCAAAGAGCCTTTCATGGCTGGTTAAAACCATCTCTGTCTAATGAGGGTCCTTTCTCCATCTCCAGAGGCTTTTTTCAGTTCAGAAAATGGTCATGTCAAGCCTGCACTTGCAGGTAAACCTGAGGAAAAAGGGCAGTCACTGCACATCCATCTTTTCCGGCTTGAGTGATGCAATGAATTCCTTGTACTCCTCGGGATAGAAATTCTTGTACACATTGATCTTTCTCTTAATCTGCTTGGGAGTATCCTGGTAGTAGTTCTTCTCATCTCGAGCCATTTCCTGTGACAAAGAAGAGGGTAAGTCAGAGGAGCAGCCCCAAGAGCAAACACCAACCCATCCCTCCCACGCCAGCACAATCACTCCCTGACTCACAGGGACCTGGCCACAGTTCAAAGCATTGTTTTCCCTTAACAATCAGCTGACTGCAAAACAGGATCCGGGACAGAGAGGATTAGCAATTCCCATCCTGCAGAAGGTCCAGGAGCAAGGACTCTCTGGGTTCTCCTTGCCCTGGGACAGCCAGGCCATACCTTGTAGTTTTCCCCATGGTTCCGTATCATGTACTGCACGTAGTCAATGAGGTCCCGTGACAGCGTGTTTGACTTCTTCTCAGGGAGGCTGGCCTCATATTCCATCTCTAGGCAAAGAGACAGCATGAATAGGGGAAGGAAGCAACACCTTCTCAGAGGTTCCCAGCCTCTCCCCAGGGTCAAGCCTGCCCGTGCTGCAGACTCCTGCTGCACAGTTTGGCTGCTCACGCGTGCAGGGACACTTCCCAGCATGATGGTGCAGGAAAACGGACAACACAAGAGCCCTCTGCATGGGCTGCAGGCATCCAGGCCTGTGCTCCAGCTCCTCTCCAGCTCACACCATGGGAGAGGGCCCTTTCTGCCCAGGCTGCAGAGTGTGACTGCTCAGAGCTGCCCAGCCCACCACTAAAACATGCTGGATACTGAACCATGGCTTCTTGTCACCCTGGAGCCACACACCAGCATGTTTCACAGTGACAAGAGCGCTCTTGGGGAAAGGTAGCCCAGGAGAGAATCACAAAATCATTAGGGTTGGAAGGGACCTCTGGAGATCACCCATTCCAAACCCCCTGCTATGGCAGGGTCACCGGGAGCAGGTGACACAGGAATGTGTCCAGGTGGGTTTGGAATGTCTCTAGAGAGGGAGACTCCACACCCTCCCTGGGCAGCTGTTCCAGTGCTCTGTCACGCTGAACGGTGAGAAGTTTTTTCCTTGTGTTGAAGTGGAGCTTGTTGTGTTTTAGTTTATGGACATTACTCCTTGAAAAGGTAAAAGAAATTCATGAGACAGATCTAGGGGAATGGCAGAGCTGCTGTCCTGCTCTGGCCTGGTTGGGAACCCCCAGCCAACTGCTGCCCAGGGCCTCCACAAGCCCATGAGCCTGGACAAGAAATAACACCCTTCCCTGCCCCTGGCACAACGCAGAGAGACAAAATACTCCCCAGGGCCTTGGGAGAACCCCACATGCAGCACTGACCGTTCACCACATACGGCTTCCGCACTATTTTCTTTCGTGACTGTTGTCCGTTGCTTTCCACTTCCACCCCCTGTGTTACATGAGAGAAAAGAACACTCAAGAAAAGTCTGTTTGGAAGAGGGCTGTGTCCACACACATTGCTCCCAAAACTCCTGACTGCTTCTACATGGCTGCAAGGGCCAGGAAATCTCAGCTGGTTTAAGCAGAGCCTTATATGTGACATTAAAGAGGCTTGTAGACCAGCCTGTCTTCTCAGCAACGCTGTCTGAAAGGAGATAAGTGGCAAACAAGATCACTCTGATTTTTTCCCTTGAGTGGAACCTTTGTGGGGCCACCTTCCACCTGGCTGCTCACAGATGCTGATGGGCCATGGTGGCACTGCTGCAAAGAGCCCTTCTTTGTTATCAGGAGCAACTAGGCTGCACCGTTCTCAACCCCACCTGTCTCTGTCAAATCCCAGGAGATGACGTTATTTATATTTGTTCTAAAGTCTATACTTGTTCTAAAGTCCATTATGTCTCTGTGGTGCTATAGCTCGTTCCCACGCCAGGATTTTGGTGAGAAAAGTACATAGATCAACATAAGAAACAGCGTCCACCTGCTGGAGACGGATCCAGAGCCACTTGCCTCATGCTCTGAGGCTGGCTGCTCTCCACGCTGCTTTCCCCAACCCCCCACAGCCCCTACAAAGGTGCAGCCTCCGCCGAGCTCCCCCGGCCACACTTACCAGCTTCTTCGGTATGGGGAGGGCCTTATTGGGGTCCTCGGACAGGCCCATCTCGGCCAGGTTCTGCGCCACCGACTTGCTCGGGTCCCAGGCATGGCGGATGTGCGAGCTGTGCGGGGACAAGGGACATCACGGCTGTGCTCCCCCTCCCCACCAACACGCGCTGCAGGTTCCCCACGAGGCGCCCGCTCCCACCCGCCCTCGGCCCGCGCCCATTGCCCCGGCCCTCACCAGGCGATGCGAGGCGCCGGCGCGGCGGCGCGGCGCTGCGGTAGAGGCGCTTGCGGTTGAGGTTGTAGGAGTGATTTGTGCCGCCGGGCTCTGGCCCCTTTCGCCTCGGCATGGCGGGCCCCCCGTGAGTACCCGTGCGGCAGGGCCACCTTGGGCTGTCCCGGCCGCGCCGCGGCACGTCACGGGAAATGTAGTCCCACGACCGCAGAGCCACGCGGGGTAGTGTTTCTACAGCGCGGACTACAACCCCGGCATGCACTGCACCGGGGCGGGGTACGGAAGCACCGGAGGGGCCGCGGGCTGTCACCTTAGGCCATGGCTGCCGGGCCGCCACCGCCGCTGGATCGGCCCATGCTGCCCGCGTTCAGGAGGAGGCGATTGGGGACAAGTTCCCTGCGCAAGACCGCAGAACCCCCTCGTGCCCCTCGTTGAGAGCGCGGACGGGGGGAAGTGACGGTGCTGAGTGAGAGGCGTAGGGCCGGGGCGGTGCGGCCGGTGAGTAGTCCGGTCCCTCATGAGCCCCGGCCCGCCGCCCCCCGGGCGAGCACGGCCCGGGTGTGGGAGTGCTGTGGAGCCGGCCCCGGGTGTGGGGGTGCTGTGGGAAGCGCGGGGGGAGCTGCTCCTCGCTCACAGCCTCGTCCTTTCCCCAGGCTGCCTGTGCACCGTCGGCGTCCTGACCTACGGCCTGATCTGCTTCAAGAGGGGCAACACCCGCCGGTCACAGCTGATGATGCGGGCGCGTATCCTGGCCCAGGGCTTCACCTTCGCGGCCCTGCTGGGGGGCATGGCGGTCACGGCCCTGAAATCCAGACAGTGACCTCGGGCAGGAGAGGAGCTGCGGCCGCTGGCCAGCACCCACCACCCCGGGACGGATCCTGGCTGTGGATGGAGTTTTCTGAGGAACTGTCTTGATGTCTTGGTGGAGCCACTGCTGGAGAGGCTCTGTAGTCCAGAGCACTGGAAATGGGGTGAATACACTTTGTGATTATCCTGAAATTTGGGCCGTGGCTTTTTTTTGATTCCTTGAGGGCTTATCCTGCAACACCAATGTTGTGTCACTAAGGCTCGTTACCCCTGTGAGAACTCTTGTCCCTGCTTGGTGCTGTCACAGCCTGTTAAAATCATGTCCTCTGGGTCGTGGTCTGCACTGAGGTGTGGCTTTAGTCATGCAGTGCACCAGCATTTGAGAAATGAGCTGCCCAGCTAGGAAGGAACAGCTGTTTATGGCTCGGTCTTGGCAGGACAGAGTCCATAAGCAACGGGGGAGCAGTCTGGGGAGGATGTGTGACCTGTTCAATTGCAACGGGTGAGCAATAAGGTGAATTGCAGGGAGATTGTGACTGATACTGGATTGCAGAGCATTGAGAAGCCACAACAGTAAGCAGTGTAGGGAAGCTGCCTTGGAGCTGTGGTGATGCAAACAGGGCATGAGAGATGAAACTCCCTGTGAAAACAAGTTGGGAACTCATGATTCCAAAACAGGGCCTGGCTGAGTTCTCTGGGATGTGCTGCTGCTTCGGCAGTCCCCTCCCCTCACTCCTGTTTTTTCCTGTAGGATACGTTGCTCTTCCAGCCCCATCCTCCCCGCAGGAGGCCTCATGGCTGTGGGTTCTCCTGAATGCAGCATGTGTGTCCCTAACACACAGATGACAGTGCTCCATAGGATTGGAGATGTCGGTTTATTGTAACAGATAATTTGGACAGTCACAGAAACCAAAGCCGAGGGGATGTAGAACAGCTGTGGGCACGGCTCCCCGGGAGCTGCCCCGGCCTCACATGGAGCACACGGCAGCTGGGGGACCCAGGGGCCTGGCTGCCTGCGGGGCCTGGAGGAACAGAGCATGGGATGGGGGCACGCTGTCCCCCCAGAAGCAGCCAGAGGTGCTTCCCACTGCTCTGCAGGGAAAGGCAGAGGCAGGCAGCCAAGTCCCAAGGTGTCCTGCAGCACAGCAGAGGTGCCTACGCATGCTGGAGGGCAGGGGGACCAGGCAGGAGTGATCAGCTCTATGGGCAGAGGGGCACAATCCCAACACACACCACCAAGTGACTCCCTATGCACCCATTTCCCTTCCCAGCCCACTGCTAAGCCTGTGCCCCAGAGCCACAGGTGCCTCACCATCCCCCTGATGGCTGCAGCAGCAGCAGCACAGGTGACATTCCTGTCTCTGGAGCCACAACTTCAGGGCAGGACAGCTCTGCACACTTGATTTCCAGCTGAGCAGGGCTCTGCAGTGAGGCTCAAGTGTTTTGTGGCCTCTGCTCCATGTTCCCCCAGCTGCTGCAAGCCCTTTCCAAGCTCCCAGATGCAGGGCACAAGCTCAAGGCTGTCCCTCTCCTGCTACTCAGGAGTTGTGCAGGTTCCCAGGGCTGGTGCCAGCCCTGCCAAGCAGAGGAGAGAAAGCCAGTGTTCAGGCGGGGAGCGGGACTGAGGCATCTCCCCACGATGCCTTAGGTGGGCAAAGCCAGGGGGCAGAGCAGCTGCAGACAGATGTGCAGGTTGTTCTCAGGGACAGGACAAGCCCCAGCACCAGAACTCTGCCCAACCCTCCATCCTGGGTTAGGAAGCTGGGAGAGCTTGACCTGCCCCACAGCAGCTGGACCTTCCTACCTCCTTCCCTGCAACCACACAGCCTCCATCTCCCCTTCTAGTAGCAGAGGAAGGAGCAGAGCAAAGCCAAGGGCTCTCAAAGCCTGGCATCCCACATTCCCAACTGCTGGTGGTCATGAGAGAGGGACAGAAAACTTCCTGCACACTCACCCCCTGACCCTTCTCCAGTGCCCTGCAGCACTGTACTGCCAGGACTGCAGGACAGATGGGACACTGATGCTGGAACTCCATCAGCTTTTTGGGGTGCACAACCAGGCTGGACCCCACTGGGATCCCTGCCTCAGGGATAGGACCGAGGCCTGAACACAGGGCTGCCAGGACAGCCACAGGCAGTTTTATTCCCAGCACAGGGGTGAGGTGGGAACACAGAGTGAGATATTCCCTGCTCACTCAGCCAGGCTCCTGCAGACCCTGGGCCAGGGCTTCCTCCTTAACTCAGCTCTGCCACCCAGTGCCGCTTCCCAGGGAAATGCCACAGTGATTTATAAATAAGTGTAAAAAGAGACCGATGCACCTTTTAAGCAAAGGAAAACCATGGGGAGAGTTACAACCAGTGACTCGAGCACAGCCGAGGTGCAGGCCAGGGAGCAGGCAGTGGGAGGCCTGTCCTGGGCTGGCCCCTGGAGCCACCCGACTCGGTGATCCCGGCCGTGCCCGCAGTGCTCCCAGCTGTGCCAGGCACAGCTAGCGGGACAGGGGCGTCTGTTTCAGGGAGATGAGCACCGAGCGCATCCGCGAGACATCCTTGCTCTGCTTGCTGCTCTTGGGGTTGAAATCACACAGCTGGGCCACCTTCTCCCACTCAGAGCCCGGGGTCTCCTCCTTGGACTCCTTCAGGAATGCCTCCTCCGATGCCCTGCAGAGACGTTGAGGGTTGTCACTGGCAGAACCCTTTTCAAGGAGGTTCTCCCCTTGTGTCCCTGCTTCCTATCCCCTGCTCCAGACAATGAGCTCAGTGTCCTCTAGGAGCCAGAGACACATGATGTTCAAGGCTGCTGTTGGCTGCACTCACCCAAGACATCATTCATCCAGGGGTGCTGGGATATCCATGTGCTCCCAAGACTTCTCCATCCCCCAACACCCCCAAAAAGGCTTAAGAGCCCACAGCTTTGCCTCTTCAACCAGCTCCCACAGGGGCATTTCCAGGAGCTCCACTTGCCTCCTAAGACTCTACCATTGAGACGTTCAGCTGCATCGTTCTCCCTCTGGGACCTCATCAGAGCCCAGGACCTCCCAGCACCCCCCTCCCCTTGGCTGGTCAGCCAGTGCTGGGGCAGGGACCCCCAGAGCTTGTGGGGCAGGATACTGTGTGTAAGAGGCACATACACGTAGCCAATGACATCGGCGTCCGGCTGCTGGTAAAAGGCTTTGTCAGCGATCCTACCCCAGGCACAGAGAGAGAGAGAGCGGAGCGGAGCGACAGGCAGGCAGAGGGTTAGAAAGAGAGAACAGAGGGGGTTAGTCCTCCCAAAGAGTGTGACCCACATATCGCAGCACCAGGAGAACCTGGAGCCCAACCCTGCCCCCCTGCGAGACCCATGCATGGGCAGGAGGCACTGACATCCCAGGGTGATCCCAGTGTGGTCCCAGCCAGGGTGGCTCTGCATAGCCACTGGAGCCACTCCAAGCCCTGGGGCCTCTCCCCTTACTTGGCAAAGCTCCATCCCTGCAGGGCTGGGCCCCACTGTCGGGAAAAAGGCCCCCAGACTACCCAGGAAGGCAGACCTGGCTGAACAGCAGCTCCCATCACAGTCTAATGGCCATGCTGGCCCCAACATACCTGTTGTTTGCCCGGTTCTTCTCCATCTGCTCATTCTGACGGAGGTTCCACTCCTCCAGGTCCTTCTTGGCCTTCTCACGCCATTCCTGCTCAGTCACCTTCGATGCTGCATCTAAGGCCAGAGTGAGACAGAGCCCATCAGCCAGGCTGGCACCCACTGGGTGTGCTGGGCAGCCCCTCAGCAGGCAGGGCAGCTGCAGCCACCCAGACCTGGCCCCACTGTACTGGCCAAAAGGCCCCACTGCTCCAAGGACAGCAGATCTTTGGCACAAGACACCTCTCTGGGATGCAGCAGGTGAGGGACTCAAGGGCCCCAACTGCCACATCATGAGGCGCCACAAGCACAGCCACACACGGCCTTGGGTCCTCACCCAGCTCCTCCAGGCGCTTCTTCTGCTCCTCCCTCCACTTGCGGATGCTCTCGGGTTCCTGGGTCAGCCGGTCAGCCTTGGCTATGGCTGCGTAGGCATCCGTGGGGCCGTTGGACTCCTGCGGGACATGAGCACCTTGCCATCAGCACCAGCTCTTCCCACAGCCCAGCCCAGCCACCTCCAACAGCTGGCAGGGATCAGGACTCCACACTCCCAGCACTGACAAGCCAAGATCGGAGGTAGGAAGGGTGACGGCCTGGGACATCTGGGACAGGGTCCCCAAAGCGCTGCTCAGGCTGCTGTTCCAGCTCCCAGCCTCAAGCCGTGTCACCCAAAAATACTTCCCAGCGTTCCCTGCCTTGCCTTGCCGCTCACTGCCATCACAGCTGTTGCATCCTCTGGGCAGCCCCACAGCACAGGACAGCCACTGGCCTTGGGACACATTCCCAGGGATTCCCTGTCTCTCAGCAGGGCCAAGGCAGCCCCAGGACTGAGCTGCTTCCCTCGCTCCTGTGCCAAGCTGCCTGCACGGCCCCACCAGGCCTTGGAGGCGCTGGCTCAGCACCTCCCATAACACCTTCCTGGCCAGGATGCCCAGTCATGCTGACACCAAGCTCAGCAATGGGATTACGTCTTTCTCCAAGATCCTCAATCTAATTAAGTCTGTCCCATTACTGATGTGATTATCAACCTGTAAGCCAGGCACGGGCTGTGCAGACACCCCACTGCTGGGCACCAAGTGAGGTGAAGGACTTGTCAGATGCTGGCAAAATCTCCTGTAGCCAGCAGAGCTGGGCTTCGGGCTCCCAGAAGGAGCTGAGACACAGGTGGGCTCCCCCCAACACCTCTGGCCATGGGGCAAGTGGTTTTCATGGGAGATGCTGCCAAGACAGCAAAGCATGTGTTCCATGGCAGGCCTGCCCTGGCTCTGGCCTCTGCCAAGAGATGCTCCTGCCTGCCCTAGACATCTCCAGAAGCTACCCAGGCTGAAGAGAGGGGCCTTCTGTGGAGAATGGAGGATTTGTCACCTGCTCTTAGGGCCCAGGCACTCCTTCATGGCACAGGCCACCTGCAAACAGATGTGGGGCAGGTCATGGCAGGTGGGACACATCTTCTCTTCAAAGAGAATGGAGCAGCCAGGACTCCCCCAGGAGACCCAGACCCTTCCAGGAACACCGTAGCTGTTCTGCAGCTGGATAGCAAATTCCAGTCAAAACTGGGGGCAGAGCAGCAGAGTGCTGGCCCCACACCCACCCAATTTCCCTTAGCAGCCCTGGGCCAGGGAAGGGCTGAGCTCTCACCTGAAACACATCTCCGTTGACAGTGGCTCCTCCATTCTGGAAACCAGCTGGAGAAAAAGGAAGAGAGAAAGAAGAACGCAACTATGGCAGGTGCAGGTGATCTCGGTAGGGCTGGTGTTCAGGAAAACTGAAGCAAATCAGTTCTTGGGAATTTGTCTGTGCCATTTCCAGCCCAGCACACCCATCCACAACACTCCAACAGTGCCCTGTCCTTGGTGGGATCCAGCAAGCACCTCCCGCTCTCCCACACAAGCCTCTCCAGGCATTTATGTCTTTATGGTGTTTTCACTGGTGTTTTATCTTATCTGAAGATTAGGGAAACTTCCAGGCATGGACACAGGCTGCTGCTCTGACTGAAGAAACACGTGACCAACTCCCACCTGCAGAGGCTGCTGATGGACACAGAAGCTGCTGGCTGAGTGCTGAGACAACTCTCCAGGGACAGGGCCCATGGAAATACTCCATGTGCTCCCCCAGGAGAGGAAGGCATGGATGCAGGCCAAGGTCCTTGAGAGGCCATCTGGGATGACCTGCAAGGTCAGGGCTGGGAATGAGGCACCACTGACAGGCCCAGAGAGCTGCACACTAGCATCAGAATGCCAGCCCCAGGCAGTGGGCTTTGCTGCTGGGAGAGAAGAGGCTTTGAAGGAGTCACACTCCAGGCCTTAAGCTCTCCCCAGTGACCAGCAGAGGCCTTCTCCTGGCCAGACAGCTACAGGCACAGCCACAGTGCAGCTCTGCCCCATGGTGCTCACCCCCACGACTACACCCAGCTCTAGCCTGTCTGACTGCATTTATCACTGTGGCTGTCAACATCTCTCCAGGCCCAGATCTGCCTCCACGGCCCTGTGTGCACAGCAGTAAAACCACTGCTCCACAGCCAGCACGAGGAGACCTTGTGGGGCTGAAATAGGGGAAGAAGTCAGAGCATCCCTATGCCCGTGCCGAGAGCAGACCACTGACCCCTGCACACTGGAGGCAAGAGATCAGGATTAGCACATTCTATCTGCAGGGCCTGCGACCACGATGTTCCCAATGGGAATTTCTTCCATTTTACACTCCAAAGGGCTCTCCGTCTGCGGGGACAGTGACAAGGCTGTCACTGCTCCTCAGTTCCGCCTGGATGCCTCCTACATTGCCATAGCTGGGGGCACTGAGACATGGACATGGGAGTCCATCCAGCCCGGGGAACGCAGCCTGGGCACATGGGAGAAAAATCGCCCCACGGCCAGCACATCCCAGCTCAGGATTCACGCCATATCCCGATGTTCTGAAGCCCTTTGGGCCCAAGCACAGGCGCAGACAGCCCTTACTGCTGCCGGCTGCCAGCCGGGCCCACCCGGACACCCCATCCCCTACCCGTGAGGTGCAGCACGGACCCCATCACCCACCGTGGG
>NW_021939882.1:2503476-2519336 GCF_001715985.3 Manacus vitellinus
GTAGGCCCGTCCTGGAGCCGCCCCGTCGGTGCGGGGGTGTCGGACCGGGCCTGAGGGGAGGTAGAGAGGAGAGACACCTGTGGTCCCGGTGCTGGCGGGAGCGAGTGAGACTCCTGTGCCCCGAGTGCTTCATCGGGAGCGTTCTGTCATCGCCACCCGGGCAGGCGGGAAGTGGCTGCTGAATAAACCCCCCACGGGAAGAACTCCTCGGTAAGTCCCGACCGGTTTAATTAGTATGAAAAATTCCCTTGTCGGAGCGGGAGAGCGTTTTCTGTCACCTCGGGAGGGTTGTCCAGCGCGTTTCTGTGAATGTGGTTACTGAGAACGTCGTTCCTGCCCCTCACGGTTTGGTAACGCCACTGGAGACTGTAATGATCTGATCTGTATTTGCTGCACAACACGGGCTGAGTCGCTTAACCTCTGGTGTGCCGAGGCCTCGGGGCCGTGCAGCAGCTGGGTGATCATAAAACCAATCTGCAGATGTGGTTTATTGGGGAGAAAACAGCTCTGGGCAGCTGAAATACTTGGGTTTGCTCAGTGAGGAGTAATTAAACGTGCTGAGCAATGAAAATTACCTTCAGGTGTGCTATGTTTGTTTCTGAGCTGTAGGACATCACATGGTGTCTCTTGGATTGCAGGATTGTCTTACAGAGACAGGGTTTACTTTTGGGAGTGTTTTATTTGATTTTTTTTGCTTTGTATTTGTTATTTTTTTTAAGGCCTTGCTTTGGATTTTTGGTGTGATGTAACTGTGGATTTATAGGGCTTAAAGGGCCTCCAGAGGCATCCGGCCCTGCCTTCCCCAGGTGAGATGGTGCAGCTCTTCATCATTCCAGACAGGGACATGCCAGGCCTTTGCCTCTGAGTCAGGGGAATTCACAACCCCCTGAGTTAATTAGTGAATTAATACACTGAGGTGTTTTCCCGTGACTGGACCTGTGAGGGAACTTGTTTTACACATATCGCCTCCAAATCTTTACTGCAGGTTGGGCAGTCAAATTAAATACAGGCCAAGGGAGCGAGCAGTGTTAACCATTGCTGTCCCAGTGCTGCCTGGTGGGGAGGTGAGGTTTGTGCAGCACTTAGAGATACGCAAAAGGTCCCATTCCCAGCTTCCATTCTCTTGCTGTGAGCTATCCCAGTACTTATGAATGCACTGAGTCTGGACAGATAGGACCAGCTGCTCTCACCAGTGCCCCTGTTGCTATTTTCAAACCCCTGTGGGCAGCTGTGAAACTGAAGAATCCTGTTTCCCAATGCTACCTGGTGTTGCCATGGACTGGGGGGGAGGAGAAGGAGGCAGAAGGAAGGACTCATGCTTTAGTCCAGCTGCCCGTCCAGTCCTGGTTTGAGGTAGAGGGAAATGCTCCTCAGGCTGTAAAGGGGAGACATTTTTCAGTTAGGAGACAGCTGCTGTCCTGAGCCTGATGTGAAAGCTGTGGTCCAGAAGGCTTGGATACCAGGATCCTTGTTCTTCTGTCCCTGGAGGTATGTGGGATCAGCTTTCACCAGGGCTCTGCTATTCACAGGCTGCTGGTGATTCCTTATTCTCTGATACTTCACACCTGGCTGAAAGGGACTCAGGTGTTGGTCCTGCTTGTTCCTTTAGAATTAAATCAGTCCACCTGGAAGAGGCTTTTTTTTTTTCTTAGAGTCTGTTAAAGAGCATTTAGTGTTAGGAGAGGATGGAAAAATCTCACTAAAATAATTTGTACATTGCTACAGAACATTGCTGCAGTCAGCTGGGAAACCCTTCAGGGATCCCTGCTGTCTTTTCAGGGAACACTTCACTGTTTTCAAAGATAACTTTACACTTTGTTGTGATGTAGCATCATAAGTAATTTATACAATATTCCATGGTGACAGAGCATTGTACTTCCATGGAAGGTTATGTGCCACTGCAGTGTGACTAAAGCAGGAGAGCAGACTGGGAAAGAAGGGAGGATAACAGAGATGAGGTAAGGAATAGCAGAAGGCCCTCAGTTAAATGGAGAGTCAGAGGGAAGCATGGAGCAAGAGCTGCCATTCACCCAGCAAACAGCTGTGGGGGTGAAGATGCTGTTGCCCTGAAGTGTTTACCCTACTTCTGCTGGAAATGGCTCCTTCTCAGGCAGAGGTGAGTCCCAGCTGTCCTGTTGTGGCCTGAGCCTTTGGGCACAGTCCTGTGTTAGTGCCTGCTCTGCATTAATTCCGTTGATGTGTGTGATGGGTTCTGTAGTGCTCTGCAAGCAGCTTGGCTGGCAGAATGCTGAAACCAGCAGCTTCCTTCTTGTGGGCAGGGCTGGATAGGGCAGTTGTCTGCACCCTGCTGGGGCAGGTTAGTGGAAAAAAAAAAAAAAACCAGTAGGGAGAGAGAACTGGGATAAACGTGAAATGAAAGCAACAAAGCCTCTTGCAGGCTTTCAGTCTCCCATTTGCTGCTGGAGCATTGGATAATAATGTAAAGGAATAAAAGCATCTAAATTTTTCATCTGTCAAGACTTTGCTGTCTTGACATGGGTAGAGAGAAGTTTGATGTGAGCAGTTTAAGAAAGCTGTGGAGATACAGTTCATTTGGGAGATGGAAGAAACAGCGGAGCAGCTTTTGTAGGATCTGATTATTGATCTGTACCCATTATACTTGGGCTGATGTCTGATGTTATAATATGCTAATGTGAAGTAATGGAGTGTTATTTGCAAAGGAAAGAGTTGGCACTCAAGATACTATCTCTGACTTCAGCTGGCAAAAACAGAATGCTCAGAATGACTGATTTAGGGGAAAGAGGAAACATGAAACTCCAGCATCTTTTCTGCTCAGTGTATCGATCAAAACCCTCATAGAGGCATTTGCTGTAAAATACAAGAAGAAACTCTTGGTTAAGGCTTTTTTTCCCGTTTGAAGTCAGGTGTTCTTTACCCTTGGAAACATAATTCTCTGGAATTTGGCAGTGGGTTGGGAAGTAAGAGCAGTGCCAGTTAGTCCCGTGGATTTGCATCTCGTGCTGTGTTTCAACATCAGAGTGTATCTGCAGAGGCAACAGTTTCGTAAGTCCAGTTTACAACCTTTGTCCACTCCAGGCTATTCCTTCTGCTTCTGGAGCATGGAATTGTACTTTCCACTACTTGAGTATTGAGAAGATTCTGGGCAGTCTCAAAGGTGAGAGATGGAAATGGTTCTCTCCAGCAGCTGCTTCACTCTGCTTTGAGTGGTATTTGAGAAGACACTATTGAACTGTCCTGGCATTCATGGAACTTAATATTTTGTTTTCTAAATATTAGCCACTGTCTTGAGCTTGGACCTACATTTATTTGAAGGTTTGAGGGTGCTGGTTTAACGGGACTCGTTTTAACTACTGGAGACTTTATCTTTTTATTACTTACTGTCTGTATGTGCTCTTTGAGGCAGCTGAGAAACCCCAGTGAGGAGGAGACCAGCAGCAAGGTTTGAAGATATTGTTTGTTCTCTTAGCCCTGATGATACTGAGAACATGCTCTTTTGACATGTGCATAGCTCAGTTTGCAGCTGAACAAGGTTCACCAGAAACGCTGTTAAGTGGTGCAGTGGAAATGATATGTTTGAAGTTCCTGATCTGCTTCCATAACTGAGGTGAAGCAGCGCCTTGGAAGGTCCTGGGACAGCAGTAGGGATGTCTTTGGGGTGATAATGACCAGTATCAGTGTTTGCCAGCAAGAGTTGTCTGAGCTGACAGTTGAACTGTCCTGCCGCTCCTTACGTGGGGTGCGGGCTGTTCTGAACCGTGCTGTGTCCTGTAGAGCCTGTCAGAGTAACAATCAACGGGATGCTGGGTTTTTAAAAGCTGTCTTTGCACAGGCAATTTTTTCCTGCAGTGTTTAATTGTGCAGCTTCATTGATCAGATGAGCAGTGGGAGTGCTCAGGATGCGAGTGCACCGTGTGCTCGGGGTGGTTTTGTCACTTCTGCTTTATGTTGAGAGCAACCGAATTAAGATGCTAAGGAAAAAAAGGGTAAATTCATCTCCCTGGAGAACTCGTGTTCTCAGACTGAGATCTGACCAGCAGCTGCCTGGTGAGGGATGATGGTTGGGAAGGGTGAGGTTGACTGGTTGTGGTGTCTCTGTGGAGCTCAGGAGGTCTTGCAAATGCTGCAGTGATTCAGTGCTGGTTAAATGCTTGTTGATAGTTCTGCTGCTTTCTGACCTAAAACTGCTGAAGTGTTTTGCATAATTTAAAAAGGAGGGATTGCTCAGTCATGTTATTAGTGCTGAGAGATAATCCCTGCGTTTAGAAACAAAGGTGTGAATGAGCTTCTGAATATTGTAAACTTTGCAACCACTAGCAGAATTTCCAGGGTGTTGAGGAATGGCAATCAGAAGGTTTTTCAAGGCTTTGGAATACACAGATTGTGACTCCATTGTAAAGTCAATTAATTGAGTAAATTGCAGGTGCCTAAAAAGGCAATTAAGCGCCTTCTGTAGGAAGGTTAGAAAAATAAATAGTCAGAAGAAAAAAAGAATAAAGTCACCATACCAAACCTAAATTTTACTCTGAAGCACATCTTTAAAGCAAGGTAGCTAAACTAAAACACTAAATCCTGAAGCTGAGTTATAATTAAAGGTATTCTGGCAGCAACAGCTGAGTTCACTGAGCTTCATTTCTTCTATGAAATCCAATTCTCTAGTGTTCCCTTGCAAGGCTTGCTGCAGACTTACTTTTTAATAAATATTTATACACCAGTAGGCAGTGACTTTGAAGTGCTTTTTTCTAAGCTACTGCAGTCACAGTAAGCAATGCTTTAAACAGTCTGGTTGGTTCTGTGCAGTAGAATGAAACAATGATTTTTGCCCAGGAGATTGGGGAGAAGGTGGTGCTCTGTGGAGACTTAGTGACAAAGAAGCCAAGAAATGCTCAAAAGTTTGAACTGAGCCAGAGATTGAATAAGGCATTTGTTCACTGTGTTACTTGGGTGGAAATAGCATGCGAATGGGGGCAGGGAAGGGAATAGATATGCAATCCTTCTCCAGTAAAAAAGCCAATTCTGTGCATTTTTAAATGGTCAGCCTGTCAGCAGTGCCTCAGGGGCTTCTAAAGGAAGCAAGGAAAATGTCTGTTCAGACACGTTACAGCAAGTGCTGTGGGGAGAGATGTGTTTCTGTGGCACAGTGACAGGGATGTTCACGTCAGCAAAGGTTTGTCTCCATTCAGGAGGTGTTGATGTGGCTTCCTGTAACAACAGACACAATTATTTGATCTCTCGTGAAGAAATTCCAATTGATACAGAGTTAAAATTGCCCAGTGGCTTTGAAGTTTGCCAGGTATTTGGACTGTGTTTTCTGTTTCGGGGCCTGTCTGTGTTGGACTGGGTTTGGATTTTTTACTGCAGATTCCCCTGTGATGCTGGAAACACTGCCTTCGCTGGTGCTTGGCTCATTTTGATTTTAGTCTCTGTTTATACTGGCAGTGAGTGAAGTCATGGTTATCTTGGGTTTTCAGAAATGCTTTGTCTGTATTTTGAGTTTGAGGTGGTTTGAGGGCATTGGCCCAGCACATCCTTCCAGAGAGGAACCTGTGGGCATTATTGCGTTAAACTCTTGGCTGTGCTGAGTGCAGTTGTAGTAACATACCTTGGGCACACTGGGAATTGGCTGATGCTGGAAGAAGGCAAAGGCCTGTTTAAGGCCTCCTGTGTGTTTGTGGATTTGGGTTGGCTCAGGTTGCTCTGCTCTTGAACTCAGAGCAGAGCACTTAAAAAATGAGCATTGTGGTAATGTGTTGTGGTAACTCCTGGCTCTGCTCATGTATTGCAAAGAACAGTAAAAATACGACACTTCCCTGGCACTCAACTGCTTTTACTCTCCTTCTTTAGGACTTGACTGGCATAGAGTCCATGGACCAATGTCGCCACACGCTGGAGCAGCACAACTGGAACATAGAGGTACCACTGAAAATAAGATTTGTAGCAGTTTCCAAGTACCTGGGTTAAATGGAGCCCTCTGTGGGGAGGGGGAGCCCTACCAGTAAGAGGAGTCTGTCCACCCCTGAGTTTACTCAAGTAGCTCTTTAGAGCAGCATCTCCACTTGTCTGGAGAGGTTTCAGCCAAACACTGGCTGCCGTGGAGAAGACTTTCCATATGGAAAAGAGCACTGGTGGTTGCTGTTTGTCATGAATTGTGCTTATCCGGTGCTCCGGGGCTCTGGACAAGGAATACCCATGCTAGTGTCCAAAGTATGGAAAAGATAAAATGTCTGAAACCTCCCTTTGCTCTTTCTCCTGTCAAAGGCAGCTGTGCAAGACCGACTGAATGAGCAAGAGGGTGTCCCAAGTGTCTTTAATCCTCCTCCATCGCGGCCGTTGCAGGTCAATACAGCCGACCACAGGATCTACAGCTACGTTGTCTCAAGGCCACAGCCAAGGGCAAGTTATCTTACAGTGGATTTTGTCCTGCTTCTTGGGTGACTCTTCATGAACAGCAGAACTTGCAAGCAGGGAAAGGAGTTGTTTTCTTTGCATGCTGTTACCTCCTTTCTAAATGTTTTATCTTCTGAAAACAAAATATAGAGCCTCTGTTGCTGCTGCAGAGACTTTCTCTGTGGCAGTTCACACTTGAGTGTGAGGACCTTTTTTTGTGTCATAGACAGTTTGCTGTGGTGTAGTAAAGCCTTTTGATCAGTTCAATTGCAACAAAGGACTGTCCCCTCCATCTGGCAGTGATAATGTTTTTCTAATTAGAGCTCCCCTTAAATGTGTAGTAATTAGAATACAGCACCAATTACTTGCATTAATGTTTCACAAATGAATTTGCATGAGCACCTGTAAGACTCAGTGCTGTTAATCTTTTTGAATAGTTAAGAAGATCAGCACAGAGCAAAAGCATTAGTCAGTGAGGCCAGTTTTCAGATGTGTCACATTGAATTCTGAGTGAACCACGTTAGTCACATTTGATTTGACATGTCTGAAGCCATGAACTGTTGCTGAGCTGTTTTTTATCATGGTTGGAACACCGATACCTCACATGATGCTTGGTGCTGGTGGGCACTTTGCTGTAGCAGGGCTGTTCCAGGTGTGGAGACTGTTCTAATTCTTTATTTGTCATTGCAGGGCCTGTTAGGATGGGGTTACTACTTCATAATGCTTCCATTCCGATTTACCTATTACACATTACTTGATATATTTAGGTAAGTACTTGCTTGTGCTAACTCACATTGACTGCATGAAGGCACATGGTAGCTCAGATCCAGCTGTACCTCTGTCACTGGGATCTTTAAGTCTCATGGCAGATTTTCCATTTGATTGCTCAACTGGCATTATCTCTAGCCTTCTAAAGTTTCTACGTGGTTTAGTAACAAATAAATCTTATGGCAGAGAAAAAGAGCACCTTGCAGCTCTGTAGATGAAGTATTTAATTGGAATTCTAACTCCATGCAGCTTTACAGTCTGAGTGCCACACAAAGGGATTGCAAAACAGTGTCCAGCTGGCTGATTTTCTTGTACAAACACCAGACTCGTGTCCCGTTGGGCTGGGCTGCAGGTTAACCTGCCCTAATCCATGGGTGTTATTTGGCAAAACCTAAACTGTAAACGCCTCTGCCTTTTCCCCTTCAGTGTCTGTCTCCTCTTCTCCACTTACCACCCCACAGGGCTAATTCATCTCACCTCCTTACACTGATAAAGGGAAAAGGGAATCATAAAGGTGGTAAATAGCCAGCAGTCCTGCTGTCTGCACTGCTTTGGCAGTTTCCCCTGTTGTATTAACTTTCTTTTCCTGTTACACTGAACTTTGGAAAGGTCTTTATCTTCTGTGCATCAGTAGAACTGAACAACACCGATATCTGCCTTTCAGTGAAGTTTGTTTCAGCCTCAGAGGAATGACAGTTTCATTGTACTGGTAGTGTAATGTTCTCTTTCTGCAGCTCTTTGCACCCCAGAATTGTTAGTTCTGCATTAGCAGAAATGCAGTTTTCAAAGTTATCTGGACAAAACCATGTGGCTTTTAAGAGCCCATCTTTGACTAAATTCCTTGAACCGCCTACTGTTGGTGTGGCTTATGTCTGATGCTTCAGAGGAAGTTGAAATTGTTTAATCACATAGAATTTCGATCCTTGCTGATGCCTGGCATGAGATATGTGACTTGGGGGGTGTTTCTGTAGCAGTGGTATCAGTTTGGAGCAGGTGACAGTTTAGATTGAGATTACAAAAGTTCAGGCATCTCAGCTGTGACTTTTTTCCTCTTTATGAATCGCAGTGACTGTCTGTGGAAAAGAAAACCTGTTCTTCAGAAAGTCAGTGAGTTGAATTTGCAGTGTCCTTTGCTTCCTTCCTAGGTTTGCTCTGCGTTTTATACGCCCTGATCCTCGTAGTCGGGTCACTGACCCAGTGGGTGACATTATTTCGTTTATTCATATGTTTGAGGAAAAATATGGGAGGATACACCCTGTCTTCTACCAGGGAACTTACAGCCAGGTCAGTGTCACGTGTTGGTGCATAGATCCTGGGGAGGTGGAAGAATGGGGATTTTGCCAGATGGTATCAGGGCCTTCATGGCAAAATTGCTTTTCATCTAAAGCCCAGCATTTGTCCCCAAACTCTCTTAATAGGGTAATGGAGAGATAGTGAACAAGTGTCTTGGAAAACCAGTGTCTGCCAGGCTTGATGATTTGCCAAGCCTGCCAAGTTGGAAAGCAAAACTGCTCTGGCTGTTCCTCGACCGTCTGTGTGACTCTGTAGCCGACGGCTTTTCTTTGTAATCCTGCCTTTGTTTTTATAAACTGGTGTGCTGTGCCAGAGTCTGTCCTTCTGTTCACCAAATTGGGATTGACTGCCTGGGCTTGTATCATAATGCAGCTTCAGAACAATGCAGGGCCTCAAAATTGAGAGGGAGCCCTCAAGAAATTCTGGGAGATGAGTGTTCCATATATCAAATCTGGGGGTGCTCCCTGTAGAAGAGGGATGTCTCCATGGACACTGCCTCTTCCACGGCTTCTCTCAGCCTGGCCAAGGGAAGGGCCTTCTGCAGTGCATCCCAGCAGACAGTTGGATCAGCACTGCTTCCCAAGTGCCAGGGAAGAATGTGGAGTTTGTGTCTGCTCCGTGCTGCACAGAGGGGGAGCTCATCGCCTCTGCAGCTCTTCCAAGCTCCTCCATCTTACCTGGAATCCAAACTTAAATAACCCTGGAATGATTAGGCTACTGAAACTCAGTACCAGTAAAACAGGGAGCTTACTGTACACTTATCCTGTGGTCTTGTTGAGAAATGCTCTCGGGTGGGTGGAATCCAGAGACTGTAGATGCAAAAAGGGACGTATTTCTCCGTAGGGTTTTTGGGGGGGCCTGTAGCATTGTTGCATTACCTTTTTAGTAGAGTTTTCATTTGGTGTGATATGAAACTTGTGTCCTGTACAGGCTCAAGTGGAAAGCTCAGCCTTGGCTGCTGTGAGTCTGAGCGGTGAAGGAGGGTTCTTCACTGCCAGCTGAGTCTGGCAAGGCAGCTGGGGTGTCCATCCCTTTGGTTGCCTACCTGGTTTCACTCTGAGTTCAGTGTTCTCCAAAGCCACATCCTGAGAGGATGTGAAAAAGCACCACTGTAGCCCTTTCAAACAAGAGTTTATTCAGAACATCTGACAGGTTCACCCTCCACTGCTGCTTTGTTAAAACCACACTAGTGGCAGTGTAATGGCTTGGGTCACACAAGCCTTGTGGGTGCTGCTTTCCCCTTGCCCAGAGACCCTGTAACCTCACTTCCTGTCCTCTTATGCCAAGGCACTGAACGATGCCAAGCGGGAGCTGCGCTTCCTGTTGGTTTATCTTCATGGAGATGACCACCAAGACACAGATGAGTTTTGCCGGTAGGTAGGAGAGTTTTCCAAATAGTTGTCTTTGTACTTTAAGTGCAGCTTCACTCACACAGTCTCTTCTCATCCCCCAGCAATACACTGTGTGCACCTGAGGTCATCACCCTTATCAACACTAGAATGCTCTTCTGGGCTTGCTCAACCAATAAACCAGAGGGATACAGAGGTAAGTGTGTCCCTCGTGGGCTTTACATGTTTCCTCTTGTCTCTGGAACAAGCCGAGTGCCCTTTGACAAATTTACATGTGTGAAACACACTGTTGGATTCTGTGCAAGGAGGCAAGAGATTTTGGGATTGCATGGGGAAATACATATTGGTTTCTGTGGGATATCTCAGAGGGCCTGTTTGGCCACCAGGGCCACCAACTACATTGTGATCTTCACCTCTGTTCCATGTGTTTCTGGCAGTCTTAGTTGTGTGCTCCTTGCTGTGGGCATTCAAGCCACTTTCAGTGCCTTGTCAATGGGAGTTGATGGGTGTGTGCTGGGGATAAACTGAGTGCAGAAACAAATATCCAACTAGCTGTGTCCTTAGCACTGGCTCCTGTGATGCCTGAGGCCAGGACAAACTTGTTAGGTATATTCTTTTCCTTTCTGAGACAGTCATCTTCATGTCCAGTCTCTGTGTCTCCTCCAAAGTCCACAGTGAGGTCCTTTCAGTCTTTCTAGAGCTGTTGGTGCCTAACAGCATTTTGGTAAGGTTTTGCTGTAATTGGAGTCTTTTCCCAAAGTTCTCTTCTTGCCTCCTGTTTCCCTTCCACCCTTCCTGTTTCATGGCAGGGGGTCCAGGAGTTCTGGTCTAAATCTGGGTCACTCTTGGCTCCACAGTTCAGCTCCCAGCTACTGGCACCTGGAGAGAATGGCTCTGTGTGGAGACAAGTCTTTGACTTGCTGCTGTTGCGTTGCTGCAGTGCTTTGGAGTCACGAGCTGGAAGGGATTGTGGGGTGCCCTGATTTCCTTTGGAGGGCTCCATTGGTAATGATGGCTCAGGTTACATGTGCTTTAAGGAAGGGATCAGCAGCCACACATGAGCAATAACTTAAAGCCCTCAATCTACTCCATTCCCTTTTTCAGACAGAACCTGGCTCCAACAAAACCAACCTAAGTTTGTTCAGAAGTGTCCAGAATGTTCATTGCCATCTTCCAAAGTCCAGCCATCCCTAATCATCTTAGCAAGTGTTTCCCTGTGTCTGACCTGTGTTCCTCGTCCTGCCATTTAAATCCAAGGCTTTGTCCCATTCTGAATGAACATTCAGAGCCATTTACTTCCTTCCTGCTTGAGTAAAAGTGCCTTTTTGGTTACTTGAAAGCCTGTTTTTTCCCCTCAGTCCCTGTGTTCCAAGGCACTTCCTCCCTTTGCTAACTGATAGGGTTTAGTTTGACAAAACAGAGCCTGAGGCCTTTTCTGCCTTGGAGGAGAGAGTGTCTGTGGAAGCTGCTTTCCTTGGCCCGTGGTGATGGGAAGAGTTTGTGCTGTACCCCTTGCTGACCCTTCTGGAGAGGGCAGTGATGTTTGTGGCTGTTCCCAGTGTCCCAGGCCCTGCGGGAGAACACGTACCCATTCCTGGCCGTGATCATGCTGAAGGATCGCAGGATGACTGTGGTTGGGCGGCTGGAAGGTCTCATCCAGGCTGATGACCTCATCAACCAGCTGATGTTCATCATGGATGCCAACCAGACGTACCTGGTGTCTGAACGCCTGGAAAGGTAGGATGGGACCTGAGCTCTAATCATGCAGACCTTGTCGAGGCAGACTCTACCCTGTCCCCTTCCTCCTGCCAGACACCATATGTAGGCACATTGATCAGCGTCTCCTGATCTGTAACACAGCCCCTGGCTTTCCTCTTCCCAGTGGGATCATCAGTCCATAAATTCAGGCCATCCTATAGCCAGGGAGATGGATGTGTTGTGTACACAGTCCTACCACTGAAAGGTGGGTGTGAGTGCTCTGTTCTCTGCAATTGGGGCACACCTTTGCTGTGCTGGAGCTTTGCAGGGAGAGCTTGGACAGTAGCCAGTAGGATCCAAATGGGAGCAAAGGCATTGCAGGCAGGAGAGCTGGTGTCTGCAGCTGGTTGGTGAGTGTGTGCTGCTGCCTGGACTGTCTGTAATGAGCTCAGGCTACTTTTCTAGGGGCCTCACAAGCCCCTCATGACTCTTAGGGATGTGCAGACTGCATCCAAAGTAGGATCCCACCTTCCATCTGCTCCTCCTCTGTCCCACGGTCTCCGTGGGAACCTGGTAACACGTTCTGGTTCCTGAAATGTGCAAGGAATTACCTGAAGGAGATAAAACTCGGGAGAGTCTCAAGTATGAGGCAGAAATCCTGGGCACTGCTTTTGTACTGTCTGTCAGCTCTGTTGAGCCACGGTGGCTGAGAAGCATTTTGAGTTCAGTTCCACCCACCCTGGGGAAGCAGTTTGTGTGTGAAGGGACCATGAGGGCCCAACTCTGCCTTTTGGGAGCTCATGGTACTCCAAGTCATTACTTGCTGTGTGCTCCTACGAGTTTGAGGCTGTCCCTGCACCCTCGAATCTACCCTCAGCCAACCAAACCCTCACTTTAGGGCCCATTAGCCCTGACCCCTTCCCACTCACGTTTGCAGGGAAGAGAGGAACCAAACCCAAGTCCTGAGGCAGCAGCAGGACGAGGCATATCTGGCATCTTTACGTGCGGACCAGGAAAAGGAGCGCAAGAAGAAGGAGGAACGGGAGAGGAAGAAGAAGAAAGAGGAGGAAGTGCAGCAGCAAAAACTAGCAGAGGAGAGGCGGCGACAGGTGAGAGCAGAGGGGCTGCTGGAGAGGCTGCCGTGCCCTGTGGGAGGAATTGCTTGTCACATCGGAGCTGCTGGCCTTGTGTGGGGCTTGAATGTCCCTTGAGCCTCTTGGAGCAGCTCTGCTGCAGGGGATGGGCATAAAGGTCAGTTCAGTGCACGGCCATTGCTCCTGCTCCCTCCTTGCTTTGCAGACACTGCAGGAGGAGAAGGAGCGGAAGTCGGAATGCCTTCCTCCCGAGCCGCATCCCGATGACCCGGAGAGCGTCAAGATCATTTTCAAGCTGCCTAACGATTCCAGAGTGGAGCGGCGATTCCACTTCACACAGTCACTGACGGTGAGCCTGGGGCAGAGCTGATGGGCATTCCAGAGGGAGGGGGTCTAGAGACTTCCATGTGGCTCAACAAAGCTTTGGTTCCCTTGCACTGTGACAAATGGTGACCTTTGCTGAGAGCCTTAGCAGGCTCAGCTGCTCCTGGGTAAGGAGGAGCGTCATGGGGCCTAGTCCCACCAGCCTGGGAGAGATGAAAAAATGGAAGAAATTTTTTTCCTTCTCCCTAAAAGCTGAGACTTCTAGTGGAAGGTGTCCCTGTTTATGGTGGTGAGGTAGGACTAGATGATCTTGAAGGTCCCTTCCAACACATAACATTCTATTATTCCATTGCTCCTTATTAAATAATGGTGTAGGAAAAGTCAGAAACAGTATCTGCACTCCAGTTTCAAATGTGCCAAGGAAATGGCTGTCTCACGTCTACAATGCAGCGATGGTGCAAATTTGGTAACATTCCCCTGCGAGATGCCAGGGATTCCGTGTGGCTGTGTCACTGCTCCACTAGCTGGCAATTATTTCTGTGCTTCTTTCCCAGGTGATCCACGACTTCCTGTTCTCCTTGAAAGAAAGCCCTGAGAAGTTCCAGATTGAGGCCAACTTCCCTCGCCGTGTCCTGCCCTGCCTCCCTACAGAGGAGTGGCCCAACCCCCCCACGCTGCAGGAGGCCGGACTCAGCCACACGGAAGTCCTCTTTGTGCAGGACCTTACGGACGATTGACACTTCTTTTGGTTTTGTTTTTGATTTTTTTGGGTTTTGTTTTGTTTCGTTTTGTTTTTTGGGGGGTTTTGTTTTTGGGGTTTTTTTTTTTTCCAGAAGACACAAAATGGAAAGAGAAATTCATATTATTATTATAATACAATATTTTTTTTAAAAGACTGCGTACAAACGAGGGATCAGAGACCACATGGCCCGTGCCAGCTGTGCTGCGTGTGTGCGCTGGCGAGAGGACGCGTGCGCACGGCCATCCCCTGCACCGGGGGGGCAGAGAGGGGGAAGCTGGTGTTGCCCCTCCACCTTCCCTGGGGAGGAACAGGAATGGCAGCTCTTGGTAATTACTGCTTTTATTGATGACAATAATAATAAAACCCCGACAACCTGACATCGCGTGAAGATTTGATACTCTGCTGCTCCTGAGAGGCACACGACCGAGCACCGGAATGTGCTGGGAGTGGGGTGGGGGGAAAGGGCTGGACAGAATCTCTTCAGCTTCCCTCTCTGTATAAATACTGTTCTTTAATATTTCTCTTGCTTTGTAATGACCAAAGGAGAATGGGGTTGACTATAGTATTAACTTTTTGATAAAGAGCTGGTTCGATTCTTACCCGTGTGGGGTCTTGCCCAGGGTTCTTAGCCTGCGTAGTGTAATAAACTCTGCCTCTAGCACGTCTGTGCCCATGCTTTCTGCCTGTGCCCTGGGGAGGGGGGTGAGCTGCTCTGGGCATTGTGGCTCATGGAACTGTGGCTGCACTCAGCTTCTGGCCTTGAAGTGGTGGTTTTGTGCCAGCGGGAGGTGCTGTGTGAGACAAGTGTGCCCAGTGTGGGGCATGGCAGGGCTGAGGTGCTCCTCTCCTGCCTCCTGGGGCATCGGCTCAGGGCTGAGGCTGGGAGGGAGGGAGAGAGCTGGCCCTGAGTTTTAAGGCCTGGGTCTACTCTCCAGGAGCAAGTGGGAGGGGGTGAAAGATCTGAGGGTGGGTGTAAGGCTTTGTTCCCTGCCAGAGGCTTGGTCATGGCTGTGGAGCAGTGCCATCACCTCCTGCCCGTAGGGGGAGTGGTAGGAATTTGTTCCTTCCCTACCCACCTGTTCTGAACAGGTAGCCAAGCTCACTTAGAATCACAGAATGGTTTGAGTTGGATCTCAAAGATCATCCCGTTCCAACCCTCTGCCCTGGGCAGGGACACCTTCCAGTAGACCAGGTTGTTCCAAGCCCTGTCCAACTTGGCCTTGAACACTTTGAGGGATGGGGCAGCCACAACTCTCACCCTCACAGGGAAGAATTTTTTCCTTCTATCTAAACCTACTCTTTCTCGGTTTGACCCCATTCTGCATTGTCCTATCACTACCGCTCCTGATGAAGAGTCACTCTCTGGTTTCCTTGTAGCTCCTTCAGATAATGGAAGGGGCTGTGAGTTCTCCACCCAACCTTCTCCAGGCTGAACCACCCCAACTTTCTCAGGCTGTCTCCGCAGGGGAGGTGCTTGTCCCCTTATCTACTCCATGCTCCCGAGGGTTCTGTGTCCTTATGTAGACGACCCCAGAGCTGGATGCAGCACTCCAGGTCAGGTCTCACCAGAGTGGAGCAGAATCCTCTCCCTTGCCCTGCTGCCCACACTGCTCTGGATGCAGCCCAGGACACAGTTGGCTTTCTGGGCTGCCAGCACACACTGCTGTTCCCATTCCAGCCTTGGGAATGGCATGGTTTGGTGGGTAGCAGCTCTTGCTCCCTCCCTCAGGCTTCCCTGGACTCCCCTCCAAGCCCCTCTCTGGGGCTCTTCCAGCTGCTGCACCTCCACACAGCTGTGCAACAACAACCAGGGGACCCCATCCCTTCTGAAGCCCCCCCAGAGACAAGAGCTGGGCACAGCATGTTGGTATACATCATACATTTATTAGTGAATATCCCTCTCAAAATCAGCCACAACATTAAAAAAAATAATGATTGCACTACTTGGTCAAGCAGAACTAGCAACTTTCATTTTAAAAAAAGTACAAATCTGTTAAAAATTTCAATCAGTATAATACACATATATATAATACAACATACTAGTTATGTTAAATGCTACAAAACCAATATGATTCCAATGGAATGGAAAAAAACAAACACTTTTAGAGCTTTAAGAACCTTTTTTTTCTATATATTAGCCTTTTTTCAAATACATACATGGGAAAAATGAGGTAACTGTAAAATGTGCAAGTAACAGAGCAAAAAAAATTATATATATATATTTAT
>NW_021939882.1:2520937-2522822 GCF_001715985.3 Manacus vitellinus
GGCATCCCTCCTCAGGCCTGGCTGCCTCATGGGATGCCACATGACTCAGCCCCGGGAGCTGCCAGGCACGGGGGAATGAATAGGGAGAGGGGCCAGGGCCATGACAGCACCGTCCTCCCACTGGTGAAAGACCCCAAGCAGCCATAACCCTCTGGGGCTCCCTAGGGCACCTGAGGCAGGAAAGGGGCTGAGCCGGGCTGCATGTGAGAGCAGGGACAGAGGCGTTCCTGCCTTCCTGCCCCAGCCATGCCGCAGGGTTGCTGGTGTCCCACCTTGGCCACACCTCCTCTGGACGTCCCGGGGCCGTCCCGGCGCTCCAGCTTGGCTCGGGGTGCCGCCGGCATCAAACCTGCGGCACTCCCTCCTCTCTCCTCCCTGTGTCCTCCTCGAGCAACGCCGAGGGGAGGAGTTGCCTGCGCGCCCCTGGGGCAAACGGCCACGGAACCAAAATCGTGACGAAAATGGAAACAGGAAAAAAAAAACTATCATAAAAAAAAAAATAGTGACAAAGGGAAAAACCACTAATTCCCTAGCGGAGTACAAAGACCTGGAAAAGTGATGGAGCAACAACAGCGTCTTTGGAGCACGAAGGGCACGGCCACGCGCCTCCCACCTCCAGCACAACACGATTCGGGGCCCTGGGAGCGCAGCGGGCAGGTGTCCGGCCGAGTCCGTGCCCCGGCGGGGAGGAGGAGGGCTGGCCGGGAGCCCGGACTGCTCAATGCTCACCACATCCGAGGAGAGGCTTTGGGGAGGGGGGTAAGCGCAGGGTCAGGCCCCAGCAGCGGGCAGCGGCCCTCGCCCCAGCCCGGCGACCTCGTCCTCTAGCGAATTGTGCGGCACAGCGCCCGCCAGCTTCAGTCCGCCTCCCGCTGCACCTCCGACGCGTCCGCCCGGCAGATCGGGCACGTGCGGTTCGCCTGCAGGCAACCAGAGACAAGGGCAAGTGAGCGGGCACCCCACGGCACCAGCTGCACCCACACCCCACTGGCAAGGGCTGGAACCACATCCTGGGAGTGCCCGATCCAGCCTGGCACAGTGCTTGACCCCAACTCCCAGTGCATCCATCCTGTGCTGCAGGGCACTAAGACCACCCAAAAGGCAGCACTCAGCACCCGCAGCACTCCAAGAAGCCACGCTCCCCATAGAGGGCACAGGCAGTACCTTTAACCATTTGTCGACACACTTGGCGTGGAACTCGTGGTTGCAGGGCAGGACGCGGAGAAGCTGTCGGGCCTCAAAGTCGCTGAAGCACACGACGCACCTGGAGGAAGCAGCCGTCAGTAGAGCCCCACCTCCAGCCACGGCCCCACCACCAGCCACAGCCCCCAGCACCTCAACAGGCCCCCCATGTGCAACCTGGGCTCACTCACAGGGTCTGCTCGGACTGGTGGCTCTCGGGGTTGAAGCGGTAGGACGGGAGGTGCTCGATGTCTGCTTTGGTGAGTCCCCGTGGCTTGGCCTCCCCCAGCCGCTCGGCCAAGTTCAGCAGTGCCTGGAAGGAGATGCAGCGACCGGCTTAGCTCATCTGATGTCCCAGCACAGCACCCCTCCAGGCTCTCCCCTCCCAGTAGAGGGATCACCACAGCCGCCCACCTCCCCCATCCCAGCATCCTGTGGGGAAGCTGAGCCTACACACCTCGTAATTCTCCATCTCCACATCATCCACATCCAGGTCTAGGCTGATCGTGGGCCCCACGGCTGTCGGCGACACAGGAAGCATAGAGCTGGGGGGGAACGATGGGACAGTCAGTGTGGGGCCACAAAACCCAACCTCCGCCCTGGCATCCCCACGGGGGCAGAGCCACCTGTGCCAACACTGTGTTACTGTGTGCCCCATCCAAAACACCACCCCTGCCCTACACCATATCCCCCCGGTACTCAC
>NW_021939882.1:2523082-2527600 GCF_001715985.3 Manacus vitellinus
CAGAGACTCACCACGCCAAATGGCAATTCTTGGTGCAGCGGGTCGTGAGGGAGGTAATGCAGCGGCATGGAGGGCGACAGCGTGGGGGCGTGGTGAGACGGGGGGTACGTGAAGCCCGCGATGGGGTGCTGCTCCCCTCGCAGGTCCACGTCATTGTCTATCCTCTGCAGAGGCTGTGGGGGAAACAGTTAGGCTGGGAGAAGCGTCCCATATTACACCTCCCCAACACTACCAGGACCCTGGGCACCCTCACCCACCACCCGCAGCTCAGACCCACAGGGGCTGCAGAAGGACAAGACCCAAGGCAGTGTTCGTTGGGCACATCACATCCCCAACCCGTACCCCCACCCCAACTCACCATGCGTGGATGCTGGGCTTGGAGAGGTACAAACTGCCCCAGGGGGGCCATGTGGGGCGGCTGGTGAGGGGGCACTGGCGGCGGGGGTGGGTGCAGGATGTAATGGTCGCTGGAGATGATGGGGGGGAATGTCTGGTAGGAGACGGGAAGCTGTTGCATGGCACATGCCTGAATCAGCTGTGGGGAGAAACAGAGAGAAAAAACGGGGTCAGACACCTCTGCCCCCTCCCCAGGGTCTCCAACAGACAGACCCTGTGCCCTCAGAAACTTGCACTCCAGTGGGCCTGAGTACCCACACAATCTCTGGGCACTCATGGTCCAGGCTGTCCCCAGGTGTCCCCTTCCATGACTCACCGGGGGTGGGAGGCAGCAGAGCGGGTAGTGCTGTCCACTGAACATCACTGAGCATGCTGGGAGCTGCTGGGTGCTGCACCCAGGGATGTGCTGGCCAGCGTGGATGGGGAAGCCTTGCGTCGTGACGGTGGTAACCGTGTAGGAGAGAGGGACAGGTCCCTGGTGCACCTGAGGATGAGGCGCCAAGGGCACTGTCAGGATACAGCCCTGGCTGAGCTGCCCCCATCATGACAGGGTGGCATCAGGGTGCTGAGCACCCAGCACTGGAACACAACACCTGGCACCGCCGTCCCACTGGTGGTGGCCAGAGAAGTGGGCTGAGCGCAGGCTCAGTTTCAGGGAGTTTTGGACCCCTCTTTTCTCCCCACAGACAAGCTGGCACAGCCTCCAAGCCAGCACTGCCACCACAGATGACACTGACAGTTGTAACATGAACAACCCTACAAGGGGACTGTCCCCAGTCTCTGGGAGCAGGGACAACCCTGGCCACACCCAAGTTGGTACAGGGACCCCAGGATTTAAGTGCTCAAAGGACAAGAGCACCAACAGGCTCAGGACTGGGTGCTCCCAGCAGCAAGTGGCCAGAGGGGACTCAGGGACATGTCACCATCCCAGACATCAGTCCAGGGCCACACTTAGGAGTGGGGCTGGGGCTGCAGTACCTACCTGGTCATGCAGATCCACCATGAATGGGTTCTGGTGGGGCGGGTGAGCGGCTGGGTGAAGCATTCGTGGCGGCGTGCTGGGAAGAGCGTAGGCACGGGGCTCATCTACAGGGATGTGCGGCTGCTGGGGGAAGGCAGGGTGCAGCTGGGGCTCATCCTGGCCCAGCAGGGTTGCCAGAGGTCTGTCACGTCGTCCCCACTGACGCCTGGCAGGGGGGCTGCGGGGCACCGCAGGAGAGAAACAGAGCAGGAGTGACCCCCCAGGCCAGGGGCACCGCAGCCCCGGGCAGGGTGGCTACAGGTGGGTCAGTGCCAGCCCAGTGCCCAGGGCGAGATGCTCAGGGCATTGTGCCAGGCCACATCAGGCTGGGCAGCTCCAGAAACAGCTTCTCTGCTCGCTCTGCAAGTGCCCTCTCAGTGTCTGCAGCACAAAAAGGACCCCTGCTCCCCAGGGACCCCTCAGCCAGGCCGGGTGGATGTGCTTCCCTGTCAATCTCCCCCCAAGTCGCCTGGGAGCCGGTGCCTTGCCCCACCAGGGCCAGAGAACCGACCCTGCGCCCCACACGCCGTGGGGGACAGGGCTCCGCACTGCACCCCGTACCTTCGCCGGAGGTGGTCGGGGCTGCTGCAGGGTCCCCCCGAGAAATGGCGCTGGGCAAAAGGGGCAGAGGGCGGCCGCCTATTCACTGCCAGTTCCCATGGTCGCATTGGTGACGTCGGGAGGCGGATGGGCACGCGGGACCTCAGGCTCCAGGCAGGGAAAGACACCAGCACCTTGGATCCTGTGAGAAGGACAGCCGGGTCACGGCACCTTAACCCCTGGGGCTGCACAGGGCTGCAGGAGCCCCCAGTCCTCCCCATGCCCCAAGCCAGCACAGCACCACCCCAGCTCACTCTCTCACCCTCTGCTTTGGGAGAGGGAAGAAAGGAGACACCGAGCAGGGCTGGGGCAGCCACTGCACCCACAGACATGCTAGAAGGGGAGGGAGAGGAATTTCAGCCTGCTTGGCCCCTGCTGTGCCCCTAAATGCTGGGAGTCACACCACCCTTTTCATTCCCAGAGACCTGCACAAGTGACACTGAGCCAGCCCAGTATCACTGTCCCCCCCCCAGCTCAGCCTGCTGCTCCCTCCCCACAGGAATCATAATGCCAATGGCTGGAGCTCTTGCTGCTGCACCCACCCTCTCTCCTGGAGCTGGATACACCTCTGAGGGGGATAGGAAGAGCCCATCCCCACCCCATCACCCCGTTACTGTCCCTCCCCTGCACGGCCAGAGCTACCCCCCCATGCACGACAGAGACACAGAGTGAGAGAGAAGCACTTGTTTTTGGCACAGAGAAAAGCAAGTAGTGAAGGGCCCTGAGGCTGTGGCAGCATCCCGGCTGCTCGATGGCCAATGGGGAGCCTGAGCAACAGCGTGGGGGGTTTCCAGCATGTCCTTGGCCAAGATCGGCTCCAGTGCTGGTCTGGGGGCTGCTCTCTCTTGCTGGACTCCTGCACAACCTACTCTGGAGTGACACTGCTGCCCTGGTGGCAGGCACAGGGGCTGGTGAGGGCAGTGGGGCTCACGGCCCTGCTGTGTCAGGGCTGTGCACCTCAACTCCCTGCTGCACGCAGGGCACAGCCACACATCCCTGTGGAGCAGGGGACAGGCATGGGCTGTCTCGAAGCCAGGCAGGCAGCTCTGCTTCCCCAGCTGCTTCCAGATGCAGTGGGACAGTGGGAACACAGGCAGGCGGACTGGGAACAGAGCCCCGGCCCTGGCCCTGCCCCATCCCCCCTCCGGCACCCAGGCTGGCTGGTGTCCTCATATCAGAGCCCCCATCCACCACACAGTTCAGCCCCCCCAGTCCCAGTGAAGCTTGGCACCACACAGAGGAGACATCTGCACAGGCTCTGGTTTCCAGAGTCCCAAAAGGGCCTTCCATGGCTCCATGTACCCTCCCTGGGCACCCTCCCACTGCCCAGCTTCCTTCAGCCTCCACAACCGCAGCCAGCAAGCGGAAGCAGCCGTGGCCTTGGCACTGCAGCCCACCTGCCCCTAAATCCAGCTCACCTGCAGGCTGGTGCCCTCCCAGACCAGCTCCTTCAGCCCCACCTCCTCCTCAGTGCCCATGGCAAAGGCACACTGGAGGCAAGAAGGGCACCTGAAGCCTGGGGAACACTGCTCAGCCCGAGGACAAGGCTGAGAGGGGGTCTCAGCCCAGCAGCCAGAAGCTGCAATGTCACTTTTGGGTGATGGGCATCGGCAAGCACAGTGACATCTCACCAGGGCGAGCTCTGTGCCACACACAGGTCTCTTCTTAACTTCACTTCTATCTACTACACTACTGTAAAAGCTGAAAGCAAATTTCTCTCTTTGTTTTGAGAGGAATAAGGAAAAACAAGCAAAAGCCACAGGCTAAACCCCAAGGAACCTGTCTGTGACTGCTGCCAGGGATGGGGGGTCTGCCAGAGCAGGGGGGTATGCCCCACAGGGGTTTTATTCTGTCCCCCTCAAGGCTCTGCTTAGCTGCCGTGTTCCCCTGTGTGGGCTGGAGGCCAGGGCACAGCAGCAGGCCAGGTTTAAGCCCACTCCCCAGAAGCCTCCCTGAGCTGTTATTGCTTCCAGTTCCACATCCTCACTCTCGAAGCACACGTGGTACCAAGGCCCTGCGTGACCCGGTGGGCACCTTCTAGACCAGACACCACAGGGATGGGCTTCGGGATGGGCAGTGCTTCCGCAGAGGCACACTGAAGCCACACAGGGACTCGCCTGTTCGCGGGACCTCCGGAGCAGTGGGGGCTGCCTGGGCTCCCAGCATCCCAGGACGGCACCTCGAGGCGGGACATCCCCGACTCGCGGACACGGTGGTGGCCCGGCCCTCGTCCTGCCACAACCAGCACCCCCAAGGGACCCACCCTCTTGCCCCACGCGGGCACACCCGGCTCTCTCCGTCGCACTCGTGGCTGGGAGCCAGCGGCCATCCCGGGCAGGGTGGCCGCGACCCCGCGGAGGTCACCGCAGCCCCGCACCGAAGGGCACCGCGATCCCCGCAGCCCTTCGGAGGGGCGGAGGGAGGCGACTCCCGGGCCCCGCCGAGAACAAAGTTAGCAGCGCGCCAGCGCTCACGCCCGGTGCCATCTGCTCGGGCAGAGC
>NW_021939882.1:2528907-2536728 GCF_001715985.3 Manacus vitellinus
TGGGCGGAAAAGTCCGGGCTAGGGGATGGGGAAGCAGGAGCTCGGCCCCCCTGCCACCTCCCCCACTGGGACGGGAGCACCGACGAGCTGTTCCCCTCCCGCTCTGCACATCAAGCCCTACCGACAGCTCTGCCAGGACGTCTCACGCTGTACAATCTTCTATGCACTAGAAAAGCCCCTTTTGATTTAGAAAAGCCTCCAGCTCTCTCAGAGTTATTAAACAAGGAGCGGGAACTACTTCGACCATCTCCTGCACACCTGCAGCTCACCTGAGCAAGTCCCCTGGCTGGTGGCTAACGCTGGGAGCTGTACGCTGAGAGGCCGAGCCACCAGCTCCCAGGAGCCTTACAACGGGAGGCTGTGCCACCGGCTCCCTGGGAACCACACACCAGGAGGCTGAGCCCCCGGTTCTCCGGGAGCTTGGGAGGCTGAGTCCTCGGGGGCCACTCACCAAGACAAGCCAGCAGCTCCCCGTGTGCCCCCGGAGCCCTGCTCAGCGCCAGTCAGACCCCCCTGCTCAGGGCAGTGCATCGCAGCAGCTTCGCTGAGAGGCAGATGCTGCAGCCGAGCCAAATTTCCCCCGGTTACAACCACACTTAGAAATTCCCAGGTAGGCGAGCGAGCCAGCCGGCAGCCCTGATGTAATGCCTATAAACCAGCCTTCCCCTGACAGCTGGGTTTTAAAGTGCTAACAACCAAAAGGGAGCTAATTAATTTGTAGCATCACCCCTTTCAAAGAAGACCTCAGCTCGATGATTTAACAATTCAGTAGCTCATCACTTCGATGAACAGTTGGATTCAGCTTTGCCCCAGCCCAGCCCTGTGCCCAGATCCCTCCAGGCCCCTCTCAAGGCCAGTTTGACGGCTCTTACCTCCTCACCTCAAATCCAGGAACGCAGGAGGAACCACACTAGGCTCAAGGACCTCCCAGGACATGGAGGATCCAGGGGCAAGCTCCCTCTACCACAACTGTCAATGTCACCATGGCCAACTGCTTCTGTCCCCATGGTAGGGGACATAGGACGGGAAGGCAGCACAGTGGGGCAGACCTATGATGGAGTCAGATCCATGTGCTCACACAGGCACCCCAGGGGGAACAGCCAAAGGACTGAATCAGCCCAGATCTGAACAACCACCCTCCAGGTCTGCTCTATTACAGCCTCTTTGCTCCAAGATTTGGGGACTAGAGGGAAGAGAAGGAAAACAGCACTCTGCCCTTTGACCTTGCCACTGTTTGTGAGCACAGGCAGCACTGCACCTTCACAAGGCTGCCAGGACACAGCCTGATCCTGGGCAGAGCACCGGCAGCAGGCAGAGGCCACAGATGGTGGATATCTGTGCAGACACTCCCTGCGGACCCGCTCTAGCGTCACCAGCTCCCCCGTGGCCAGCAGCTATCGATGTCCTCAGGACAGCGTTGGGAGAAGCCATCGATGGAGCACAGCTCACATGCTGCTCCTGCTCCCTGCCCAGCCAGGCTGGATCATTCCTGTGACACAGCCACACTGCCAGCATGGACAGGGCACTGCACATGCAGCTTCAGGGCCAGGGCATGTGGAAGTGGCTCAGCCCACCCTGCCCTTCGCTGTCTCAGGAACACAGCCACCAACACCACAGTGCTCCAGGTGCAAAGTTCTGCCTGAAGAGCCACTTCAGGAGCCCAAGCGATGCTACAGCAAGACTGGCCACAGACACTGGTCAGTGCATCTGGGCCAGGATAAGGGGCCCCAGCCCAGCCACCAAGACCTGTGACACCTCTGGTGAGCAGGACGCCTAGTGCCGGGCAGCAGCCTTAGAAAGCTCTGTACCTGCAGGGGCTGCTCAGGCTGAACTCAACTGCTCTGCAGCCAATGGGTGGCCCATCCTCTCCCTCCCAAGAGCTGGGGGCCAGCAGAACGAAGCCTCGCCGAGCCCAGGCTCTTAAAGATACCATCTGCTGCTGCAGGCATGCTGCCTCCTTTGCCCCATATATAGGTCAGGTCTGACACAGGATTAGCAAGGGTGATCCAGTGGTGAGAGCACATCTCCCACTGGAGGTTTGCTCTGCCCCCTATGCTCTCCCCGACACCCAACATGCCAATGCCTCACTTTTGTGCTCCCCCTGGTCTCTCACACAAGTCCAGGGAGACGAAGAGGCCCCAGATCCTTCTCTCTTCTTCTCAGCGCCTGGAAAAAGGTGGTAAGAAACCAGCACCAAGCACGCAGAAGCTCCCTATGCTGCGGGGAGCAGGAGTGTCCCCGTGCTACCCAAGGCCCAATGCAAGCACCAGAGGATATGGGACACCCTCACATTGGGAGGGTGAAGCACTTCTCCACTGTGGAGACAGGGGAGTGAGGGGCTCCCTCCCTGCTCCACACACCCAGCGTAGCCGAGTTCACCAGCAGCGGAGGCAGGACGCCTCCGCCTGATCACACGCCACCCACTCCCACCCCCGGGCTGACAGCACTCCCATCAAACGCCTCCAGCCACACACACAGTGGAGGATGCTGACATGAGGAGCGAGTAGCTGCACAGGCAGCGGAACTGATAACGCCCAGTTTCCTGTCGATCTCTCCCACGTGGATTCTCTGATGTCTAATAGCACGGCTGAGCTGCACTGCAGAGGGAGAACTAGCAGCACCTTCCTCCCCAAGAGCCGGAGCCTGTAGCAAGCCAAGACCTCTGAGACACCTACCCCAGCTGACACCATCCAGCAAGTTCAAAGCAGAGAGGAGAATGCTCGCAAATGAACAATAAGCTTGCAGCTTGCACAAGCCTTCATTTCCTTAGGACAGGGTAAATAATCTGCAGAGATATCTCCACTTTCCTTCGTTTGCCCTAGAAACACCAGCACAACCTGAATAGCATGACCAGAAGGCTGCTGGTGCAGCAACTGGGTCCAGCTCAGGCACCTCTGTAGCTGAACAGCATCAAGAAACAGGTTCCACATCTCAGTTGCACACGGGTGAGGGGAGAAGAGCAAATGCCTGGGCAGCCTCCACAGTCCTTCCCTTGCTTCCTACCAACAGAGCTTGCAGTTCAGGACTCCATACTCCTCTGCATTTCACCTTTTAGTTCTCATTTCAAAGAGCCCTTTCCTAAAACACATCCAATCTCTCCTTGGGCAGAGCCAACCCAGGGAGCAGGGATTCAGTCCCCACTCCCCATCCCCACACAGCATCCCTGGAGTCCCCAGCTCACTTGCCACCTCTCCACAAGCATCCCTTCGAGTCCAGCCCGCTTGCTACATGCTGTGGACAGTGCTAATGGCATCTGCCAAGCAAGGGACCAAGAGCAGGAGTGGCTGGGCTCCAGACACCTTCCCCACTGCTCCCCAGCTATGCTCAGGCAGAGCAGCTCCAGCAAAGGAGCTCCAGAGGCAAAGCCAGGAGCTGGTGGATGGCGAAGACCAATTTCATTACCACTCAGCAAAACGAAGCGTCTCTTGAAAGCACTAGTGACAGTCAGGAAGTTGGGCTGGGTGTTTTGTTTTGCATTTTAAGAAGCTTGCGGGGACACCGACAACCTGCAACGATCACTTTCAGAAAGGAGCTCAGAGAAATTCATGATTTTCAGCAACCACTTACCCTCCTTTGTCCTTGATTTAAGATTTGTCAAGAGGCTGCTTACAAGATGCATCGAAACAGGCAGTGACCACTGCCCTAAATGCGAAGGAGGTTTGCTGCAATATCTCCCCAGTACATCACTCACAGAACCCCACACCAGTGCCTGGGGATGGCTTTAAGAGCAAAAACATGACTTTCAAGCTGACAGCCCCCACGCACAAAGCATGGCTGTGCGGTGACAAGAGAGCAGCCTGGGGCACAGGAGCTGCCTGACCTCTGCTACAGTTCTTGCCAGTGGATTTTTATTGTTCGCCACTTTCCTAAAGCGCAGGCACGGAGAGAAAAGCAACTAAGACACTTGGCTAAAAATGAAAACGCTGCCAGGGAGCCCCACCAGCACAGCAGGGAAAAGACAACCCGCCAGAGGGGACCACAGCTTGGCGCTGCCAGGTTGGGGGAAAGAAGGATCAGAGCATGAGCCCTCCCTTTCCAGGGGCAACAGCGAGAGGTGCTGGAGGCCTGGATCACCACAACACAAGCTCACACAAGAGGAAGCAGCTCCTAACACAAAGCATTGCAGGCCAGTCCTCTGCTCTGTATGGTCAAGCTGAAATCCTTCATCCTGCTTTCCAGAGTAGCCAAGGAAAGCCCAGAGCTACAGCTCCACAGCCAGCAAGGCCAGCTCTCCAGGGATCAAGCTGCAGCTGGAAAATAATATTCCCAAGGCCCATCATGAGTGCTGCTTGCTGGGGATGCTGCTTGCCTTGCCCTCTGCCATGCAAGCAGCAAAGTGTGGAGCCCTCCCAAACCACTCTGCTCCAGAAAACCCAAACACCCCATATTGCACATGGGCACCCTGGGCTGCTCATGCCCTCCAGGAAATGGCTCCTGCCCTGAAATACTGAGGACTTGCGGATGCAAGGGCGAAGGAAAGGATAAGCACCATGGTGCAGCTCTGCTGCCCAGAGAATCAGCAGGCTGGCTTCTCCCAACACCCCTGTGAGCCGACAGCACGGATCCACGCTGCTCCCCTCCAGAACTGACCTGTCTCAGGGAGCCATGCAACATCCTTGTGCATCTCCGCTACAGGGCTCAGGGCCAAGCTCTCCCAAGTTCCTGCACACCACTGTCAGAGGGCCTTTGGGAGGGCTCCCCAGCACCAGCAGCTTCCTTGGATGTTTTAGCAGCCTCTGGCCACATCAGACTGCACCCTGTGGGCTACGCCTGCCTGGTGGGTACGCAAACCTCTTGGCCAACCATTCACCTACACAGGGCAGGTGACAAACCATGTTCCTCTAGCTTGGTCCAAGCAGGGAGCCAAGAGATGGTGGGAAAATGCTATGCACCAGCTCCTTGATTCAGAAATTAAAAACTAAAAGCATCCATAAGCCAGGCTTTTCCACCAAAAACCAGCACTGTGCCGTTTGCTGCCACCACCTCCTGAGCCGTGCCCGTGGCTGGGCTCACGTGACAGTGGAGTGGATGCACACGGGAGGAGTGGCTGTAGTGACAGCGTTACAGCTGGTGTCCGACACACGGCTGAGCCCAGTGAGTCCCAGCGCTCTGCAGCTCTGCTTTACAAACCCTGCACACTGCGCAGGTACAGGGGTGTCAGTGACAGCTCGCTGTCCACGGCCCCGGGAAGTGACACCTCGAGGGACACAGCCTCCTGAACTCCCTGATGTCCACCAGAGCAAGGACAGGCCCACACAAAGCCCAAGGGTTAAGGAGAGCTGTTCTTACACCAGCCCCAACTGCCCCTCCATTATTTGAGCACAGAAGCCCCCACTGGGAAGCAGGGACACCTGGCAGGACAAGCAGGACTTTGCCCTGTCCTGCTCTGCTCTGAGTGACTTCACATCACTCCCCACACTGCCCTTGGTGGCAGGACTGCAGACACCTGGGAGAAAAGTGCTGCAAGCTGAAGCCCAGCCCCTACCTGCCAGCTGTTATTTCATTCCTCTAACAGGTCCATAAACGAAGGATAATTAAATCTCTCGTAAACTCTCTTCCATTTAAAATAAAAATCTATAGTCCCTATTTCATTAGCTGGCTCTGGGTTTTACAGCTTGATCAATTCCCCTCACAGAGCCCCAATCCAGGACAGGCAGATGCAAACACACAGCTTTCACGCTGTGGATCAATGGGGATTCGCAGTCTCCTCTCCCCATTCCTTGTTCCCCACTCACCAAAGGGAGCCCAGGTAAGGACGGTGTGTTTCACTGCTCAGGGGAACACCACTGCCATGTGTGGCTTCAGAGGTCAGAGTTAGTGCCTGGCAAGAGCAGAGGCAGTGGCAATTCTCCCCCTCCAGTGAAGGGAGAGCCCAGCATGGGGCCCAAAAAACACAGCCATGACCCTAAAGGCAAAGCAACACAGCACACAGGCAAGGTGATACCTCCCCACTTGCTCCACAGTGAAGAAGGACAAGGCTCAGCCTCCCATGACTGACAGCTGGAGTCAGAGCCCACCAGAAGCATCAACTGAGAACTAGGAGCAGCCACCACAACTCCGACCTCTCCACACACAAAACAGAAGAGACTCGTCACAGAGACCCAAGTACACAGGCTCCCCATTTCCTGTCCTTCCAGGCCTTCTGCTGCTGCCCTGCCACACACCACCTTCACCCTGCCACCCTGCCAGTCTGGTGGACTCTAGATGGCTCTCATCACCCCTGCAAGCCTCTCCCTCCACTGCAGTGGGAGCTTCCAGCACTGGCAGCAGATGGAAGGATCACAGCAGCAGCCAGAGCTGCACAGAGAGCAGCCAGGCAGAGCCCAAGGAGCAGAGATCAGTGTACCAGGCAGTCCTTGCCCTGGGCCAGCACCCAGGTGCTACCCAGTACCTATCACACCGTTTCCCTCCACTCCAGGCACGTATCCCTCCCTCCCCTGGCCTTTGCTCATCCAGAAAGCAGCAAGTTGCCACAGTCCTGGTCATGCCATAACACATTGTGGAGGCAGCCCCAGGGGGCAGGTCCAGAAACCCTGGCCCAGCAAGCTCTGCCCTGTCCACACAATGCCAGTGATGGACAGACCACACCACCAGGGCCCAAACCCCAATCTGTGCTGACCCACCTTTGGGCACGCCAGCACACTGGTACCTGCCAGGAGACATCAGGGCTGGTCGCTGGGACACTGTACAGCCACCACTCAGAGCACTCGCTCCAAGCAAAGCTGGGGGGGACAAAGCCCTGCCACCCCACTGAGATTCCCTGCACATCTGCAGGGGAGTGACACTGGAGCCTCCCAAACACACACAGGTGCCTCCCGCCTCACCTCCCATGCCAACACCTGCCCTGTCTCTTCTCCCACTGCAAGGAGGCATGGAAGGGTCACAGTCCACCTGCGAAACCAAACCCACTGCTGAGGGGCGTGATGCCACCCGGCCAGCTCCAAAGCAGCCACCCAAAGGTGACAAACAAAGGCGCCCGGCAGGCACTCTGCATTAGCAGTATTTTTAGACACCACTGTGGAGCCGGCCTTATTATTTTCATTGCAACGTGCATAATTACCCACCATGCACCGCAGTGACATCAGACGCAGCCGGCTCCCCTCCGACAGCCGCTCCTCCTCCCGGGGCTCCTGCCTGGCCCCGGGGACCCACGTGCCCTGCCGGTCTCTGCCCTGCCCATCTCCCCGGGGCACGAGGCCCCATCTCGAGGGGGACCTCGAGGTCCTGGGGCGTCAGGGCCGACATAAGCACAGGTGGCAGAGGGACAGGGGGAGGCAGTGGCACAGGACGGTGAGGAGGCGAGCACGGGGACGAGCTCCGGAGCTGCGGACACACGGCCAGTTGTGCTGGAGCACAAGGCTGGTGCAGAGCTGGCAGACAAGGCACCAGCACAAAACCGAGCAATGCTCGTGGGAAGAGGGGCACGGAGAGACAGCACCTGCCTGGCCGCGGGGTTCAACTGCCCAGGAGAGCAAACCCGGGGGCACATCCCAGATGCCCACAACCCGGTCCCACACCTCCTCCGTGGGACAGGGCTGCCACGGGCCCCGCACACAGCCCACACTGCCAGCACAGACCCTGCAGGGCCGGTGGCACAGCCTGTCCCGCTGCCACCACCCCGGATGCCACCATCACCGCCCCGGCAGTTCAGGCCCATTTGTTTCCTACCTCTTCCCCAAACGCAACTTTCCGAAGAACTTCACTACTTCCTCTCCCGTCCCCCCTCACACGCCGGGGCTTGCACAGCTCACGGGGTGCAGGGGCACAGCGGACGGGGCACCCCGGGGTGCGCAGCAGGGCAAGGACACAGCACCAGCCTCG
>NW_021939882.1:2537703-2549387 GCF_001715985.3 Manacus vitellinus
CCGGGTGGTGCTGGAGAAGATCACAGAAATCACAGAATCACGGAGTCAATTAGGTTGGAAAAGACCTCTGAGATCATCGAGTCCAACCTATGACCGAACACCACCGTGTCAAGTAGACTAGGGCGCTGAGTGACACATTCAGTCATTCCTAGAACACCTCCAGGGATGGTGACTCTACCACCTCCCTGGGCAGCGCATTCCAATGTCTAATCACCCCTTCTGTGGAAAAATTCCTCCCGGTGTCCAACCTAAACCTTCCCTGGCACAGCTTGAGACTATGTCTTCTCATCCTGTCGCTGGTTGTCTCGGAGAAAAGGCCGCCCTCCACCTGGCTACGACCTCCTTTCAGGAAGTTGTAGATGTCCCGGGACAGCCCTGGGAGATATAGAAGTGTCCCGGGGCAGCCAGGGCCGGTTTTCAGAGGGTTGTCCAGCACCAGCCCCGGGAGTCTCAGAAGGGGCATCCTGGGCTAGCCTTGGGGTTGGGGAGTCTGTGGGGGTGTTCTGGGGCAGCCTTTGCAGGGCCTGGGGCAATGCTGGACCAGCTCTGGAGAGGTTTGCTGGGGGTGGTGTCACAGTCTGGTCCCTGTAGCCTCTTCTCTGAGGGCTCCCTGACCCAGGTGTGGGGTGATATGGGGACCTTAGAGCAGGCTGTGTCTGGGGCAACCCCAGAGCTTCTTCAGCATCCAGACCCTGTGGGTTTTCCCAGGGAATAGGGGTAAAGGGGCCCAGGGCCATGGAGGCAGAGGTCCAGCAGGCCCAGGGCTGGCCGTGCCCCCCCGCACCACCTCCCAGCCCTCTTCTGCCTGAGCAGAGCTGGACAATCTGTCCTTGTCCCCAGCAGGTCTGAAGTAGGTCAGGGAGGCTTGGCCAAGCCCCTGGGGAGGGGAGTGGGTGGCAGGGGGGTGCAGAGGGCCCCAGGCACCCGCCCCAGTGGCCACACCACAGGTTTGGTGCCCACCCCTTGTCCCGGTGGGACCCAGGTGTCCCCAGCCCAGGGACATGGGCACGCAGGGCATTTCCCCAGCCTCTCTTTGGTCTCCTGGTGTGCTTTGGGATCCCTCTGCATCCCTGCAGGCTCTGCACCCCTTCTGGGAGCCAGAGTCCCATGGGCACAGGTTGAAGTGTCTGAATCCTGAGGGACATCACCCAGTATGGGGACCTGGGGGGCTGGTGATGGGAATTGAGCGTGGGGCTGGGCTGAGTGGGAACGGCAGGATGACCACAAGGAATAAGGAAGATGAGAGAGGGATTTCTCACCCCTTAATTGCAGTTAATGATTGGCGAATGTGTTTACTGCAGGAGGCAAAGGTCTGGCAGCGTCAGGATGCAAGTGCAGAGGCAACATCCCCAGCGACAGGGCCACAGGTAAGGGATGACAGCCCCAGCCCCTACAGGCATCACGGCCCATTGTGGGGGGGGGAGGGCATGTCTGTTGGCTGTGGGGCTGCCCACAGCCCATGGCACAAGGAGGGAGACCCCACAGTGGTGCCACAGGTTGCTCTTGGACTCCCAGCACTGCTTGGGGCAGCCACGTTGGGCGTGAGCTATGGAGCCTCCAGCCAGGAGGCTCCTGGAGTCCCCAGGCACACTCACGGTCCCCAGTACTTGGAGGTCAATCCTGTGCCCCCGTTCCGTGTCCCCAGGGAGCCTGTGCCCAGGGGTGTGGGATGGAGCCTGGTGCTTGATCACCAGCCCAGCTCAGCAGAGGGACTGTCCCCACCAACACCCCTCCTGCCCCAATGGCTGCTCCCCAGGAGGGATCTGGGGGGGCAGCCCTCAGCCGCTTGTTCTCTGTTGTGTGCCCACAGGATTCCTGGCAGGATGGGATGGCACTCGCTGGTACTGCTCCCCTTCCTCCTGGCAACAGGTAAGGACTCTTCTTGGCATCTGGCATGGGTGGGCAGGGGGTCATGGAGCTGCTTTCAGCCCCCAACATTCCTTCTGAATTCTCTGAGAGCAGCTGGGACCCCAAAACAGCTGTTCACCCCACTGAAGAACCAAGTGTAACTTTGTTGCCCTGGGACAGGGTAGGGGTGGGCAGTGGGGAGAACATCCAGCATGGGAGCTGCAGCTGGAAGACAAGCGTGGTCTGGAGGTGTGGGAGGAGCACAAGGAGATGAGGGGTGGTGGGTTCCCCTGCCTTCCCTGGAGACCCAAACCATGGCCAGGAGCTGGGGCTGGAGATAAGTAGGTGCTGCCAGATGTGGGGCTGCTGGCAGAGCTCCTACTCCTTGTAGTTTCAGGCAACACAGTCCCCATCTTCAACATGAGCCTCGTTTACGTGCCTGAGGACCTGGAGTTGGGTGAGTAGGGGCAGTCTCAGGAAGGCCCTGGATTGCAGGAGGAGCGGCTGGGGGGTTCCTCAGACAGGAGCTGACACTGCCTGTGCCCCCAGACCAGTTTGCTTTCCAGCTGAAGGCTTATGACCTAGACAAGGACGACATCCTCACCTATGGAATCAGAGGGACAGATTCCTTCTACTTCTCTGTCGATCCCAGTTCAGGCAACGTGACGCTGAGGAATTCCCTGGACCGCGAGGTGTGGGCAGAGATGGGACAGATGTCCCTGCCTGACTGGGGGTTTGGGGTGACGGGGACAGAGGGCAGAGCCATGAATCCTGTGGGAGAGCTGCTCATGGCAGTACCGTGTGTCACTCCCTGGCCCCGAAACCCAGCTCCTGGGGGGAGAGTTGTCTGGGAGGAACATCCTACACAGAGGTTGGGGCTTAGCCGTCCAGGGATTGAGCTTCACCTGGCCCTGACCGAGTCCTGCCTTGTGTCCCCTCAGCTCAAGGCCAGGCTCACCATCACTGCCACAGTGTCTGACGGTGTAAATAATGAGGTAAGTGCTGGGGCATGGGCTAAGTGTCTGCAGTGGGAGGGGAGCAGGGTCTCAACAGGGCCACAGACAAGGCTCAGTGGGAAGGGGACTAGAAGTGGGTGGGTGATGCTGGCTGGCTTCAGAGCCAGGGTGGGCATAGGGTGCCAGAACTGCATGAAGCTCTGCTGGCCACCATCTCCCATACCCATCCTATGTCCTCTCTGATACCCGATAGGTCTCCCAAATACTCCCCATCATCGTGGAGGACCGTAATGACAATGCCCCGGTCTTCTGGAACGTGCCGTATAACGCCTTCATCCCCGAGGTACCTTCCTGGGACCTCCTGACTCCCACAGGCAGGAGGGCAGGGGTGCTGGGTGGCTCCTGTGGGATGGGTGTGCCAGCACTGGGACAACAGTGTGCTGGTAGCTGTGTGACCCCACACCTGGGTGTAACAGTGCACCAGGAACCCTGTGACCCCACACCTGGGTGTAACAGTGCACCAGGAACCCTGTGACCCCACACCTGGGCATTTGGTGATGGTGTGCCTGGGCGTGGGGCGATGGTGCAGCCAGCACCTGGGAGTGCTCCATGCTGGGGCAATTCCCTGTGAGTGCTTCTGTGTCACCCTGAGGCGCTGACACATGTCTGGGACTCTGCCCTTGCAGCTTCCAATCAGGGTGTGCCCAAGCTGACTCTCATCCCAGGACAGGGTGACATTGGATCAGGGTGCAGATGGGGTGTGGGGCTGAGTCTGGCCCTGTCTGGCAATTCGAGGACTGGGGTGCAGCCCCTGCTCCCAAGGAGCCCCAAGGAGGGTGGCAGGAGGATCCAGCCTCTGCCCAGCTTGAGCAAGGGCAGCATCTTGTCCTTGTGTGTCCCATGGCACTGGGCAGCGCCTGCAGCCCTGTTGGGTCAGAGCACTCCAGAGCAGGGCTGGCAGGGACTGGGCCCAGCATCACTCTCCCTGCTCTCTCACCATCACTCCCCTGTGTGCCCAGAACTCAACACTGCACAGCATCATCTACAACGTGTTTGCCAATGACAGCGACACTGGGAACGCCTCCAGAGTCAGCTACAGCATCGAGGAGGTGAGCACAGTGCACTGTGGGGTAGGGCATGCCAGACCCAAACCCCACTGCTGGGCCACCCCTGGGCCACCCCCTTGGGGTTGAGGTGTTGGGGGACCCAACCAGGGCAGCTCCATGTCCCTGGGGGAGCAGGAGGGTCTCAGGTTAGGACCAGGTTGTGTGTCTGGCTCTGCACCCACTGGACAACCAGTGCAAGGTGCTGAATTTGCAGGCTGGGGATGAGCCAGGTGGTAGGGGGTCAAGCCTGGCAGAAGTATGGAGGTTGAGCCCCCATCTCTGCTGGCGCACGTCTGCTCCCTGCCTTGGTGACACAGGGTGATGTCCCATGCCCAGGTGATCCCAGACAGCACGGAGAATCGCCAGCTCTTCTACATCCTGCCCAATGGGAGTGTGGTGCTCAATGGTTCACTGGACTATGCCAAGAACACCTTCTACCAGATCAAGATTCGTGCTGAGGTGGGGACCAGCTGGGCCAGGGGTACAGGGCTGCTAGGTAAGGGGGCTTTGGGACTTACAGGTGCTCTGCTCCCCAGGATGGCGGGGGATTACTGCACAACAATTGGATCGTCCAGCAGAGCTTCACCTATCTGTCCCTGACCATTGAAGACGTGCCCAACCTGGACCCGCGGTTCCTCAACGAGCCCTACTCAGGCTCTGTGCCTGAGAACTGCCCCCTGGTCAGGAGCATGCCTGCCCCAATGTCATGTCTCTGCCCCTGGCCCTCCCTGGGGGCTCTGACACCCTTAGGGGTCTGGGCCACCAGGCATGGGGGCAGCTGGAGATGTCATAGGTCCTGCCCTGATGGCCATGTCCCCACAGGGCACCATTGTGCTGGCCGTCACCGCCTTGGACAGAGACACAGGGGTGAATGATGAAATCTTCTACAGCATCATCAGTGAGTGATGGGGCATGATGGGATGGGCAGGTGATGAGCAGTGGCAAGGTGGGATGGGCAGGAGGGGTGGTCAGGCAGCAAGGAGACTGGTTCTGGGCACCCAGGCGCTGCCAGTCTGCCCTGCTGTCAGAGAGAGAGGGCCACGCCTGCCTTTCCGAGTGGCTGCCACTGGTTCCTGTGTCCCAGATTCCAGTGTCCCCTTTGCTATCAATGCCACAACGGGCACCATCACTGTGAGTGAGCCCCTGGACCGGGAGCAGCTGCCAAGTGAGGAAGTGCTGCTGAACGTCACGGTAAGTAGGAGGCAGCAAGGGGAAACCCATCCTTTCCCTGGGCCCCTTCAACCCACTCTCTCCTCTTGCCCAGGCACGTGAGAAGAATCTGGACATCTACGGCAAGGTGGCCCAGACCAGTACCCTGGTGACAGTCACAGTGACTGATATCAATGACAACAAGCCCCAGTTCTACAGCTGCTCCCTCTCCAGCTGCAACTTCTCTGCCAGTGTCCAGGACAACTTCAGAGGCAGCATCATAGAGCACTCCTCCACCAGGCTGCCTGTGTCCAACCTCAGCATTGTTGCCCATGACCCAGATAAGGTAGGACCCTGTCCATGGGGCTGGGCCAGGGTGCAGGTGTCTTTCCTGGCTGCACCACCCACCCTCACTCCTGTCTCTCCCTGGCAGGGCATCAACAGCAGTTTTAAGCTGAGCCTGCAGGGTCCAAATGCCAGCGCCTTCGATGTGTCCCCTGAAATGATCGTGGGCACAGGGGAGGTCCAGATCCTGGTGCACGACCCATCCTTAGTGGACTACGAGATAAGCCATGTCATGGTGGTGCAGGTGGGACTTGTAGGTCTGGCTTGTCATGGAGGCAGTTCCTGCTCCCTGCAAATGCCAGGGCACAGAGTGGACATAGCCCTTCTCCTGCAGGGTTCAGGAGTCAAAGCAGAACATGGCTCTGCCCTGGCAGCTTGTTTGGTGCGGGGCAGCTGGACTGGAGTGTGACAGGTCTCTCTGTAATGTTTGGGGACCCATGTGAGACACAGTGCCTTCTCAATCCTGCAGATCATTGCTAATGACACGGGGAACCCCACAGACTGCTGCTCCACGGCCAACGTGACCATCGACCTTATTGACACCAATGACCACATCCCTGAGTTCCCCCAGAGCACCTACAACCTGAGCGTGATGGAGCACAGCCCTGAAGGCACCATCATCTCAACCATCACGGTCAGCAGCTGGGCAGGGAGCAGACACAGCTTACAGCCCCAAAGCAGGGCCCTGGGCAATTCTAGTGCAGCTTGCACTGAGGGCACTGGTCTCTCCATGCACACAGGAAGGAGTCAGTGCCAGCAGGCACACAGGGTGTGGGACCTCTTGCCTATCAGGGCTGCATTTTTGGGGTGCTCACTTCCAGCAGTCGTTGTCTCAGACTCAACACTCCTCTGGGAGCTGAAAGAGATTGACCAAATGGTCAGTCAGTCTTCTGTCTTTTAGGCCTACGATCCAGACAGTGGTGTGTGGGGTCAGATCACCTATCGGCTGCTCCCGGACGACATGTACGTAAGGGCACAGCCAGCCATGACTGGGGCATCATCCTGGCGAGGGGGCTTCAGGCCTGAGCCCCGGTGATGGCTCTGTGTATGCCATAGCCTTAAAATCTTCACGGTGGACACCATGACTGGGACACTGCTGGTGAAGGATGGGAAGTTGCTGGACCGGGAGACTCGCTCTGTCTACTATGCCACCCTCCAGGCCAGGGATGGGGGCGGCCAGGTGGGCACTACGTTGCTGGAGATCACCTTGCTGGATATCAATGACATGGCGCCCGTTATCATCGGCTCCTACTTCATCTCAGTGGAAGAGGGGCAGAACATCAGTACACAGATCCAGGTATTTATCAGTAGAGGTGGAGGGGCTGACATGGCTGTCGGAGAGGAGGGACTGTCCCCAAGGTGTCCAAGAACCCCATTCCAACCGGTGACCTTTTCAGGCCATTGACAACGATGAGCCTGGCAACCCCAACAGCGAATTGGGCTTCAGGATCTTGACAGGACCGTTCAGCAACAACTTTACCATCGATGCAGACACAGGTGAGATGCACAGCAAGGAGCCGCTGGACCGCGAGGCTGTGGAAGACGAGCGGGGACAGATGGTGGTAACGGTGGAGGTGTATGACCACGGTGTGCCGGAGCAGAGCACCTCAGTGAACGTCACCATCACTGTGGGGGTGAGCCCTGGGCACAAGCAGGGACATGCTGGGGCAGGCTGGGGCTTGGAACTGAGACGGATGGGCAGGGCAGAGGCACCGTGTCCCCAGGCTTTCTGTGCGGGAAGAGTGAATAGTTGATGCAGGGAGGCAGTAGAGGGCTTGTGTAGCTCCTGCCTGTGGGTGGGCAGGTGCCTACACTCCTGTCCCCAGCCTGCTGTGGGGAACTGTGTTTCCTGAAAGGGCTACAACCAGGGTTTTTTCCTGCAGGACCTGAATGACAACGTTCCCATGTTCCTCAACCAGTCCTATGAGTTCTCAGTCTTTGAAGACTCTCCAGGTAAAAGTTGTATGGCCAGGCTTGTGGGACCAGTGGTGGCCCTGAGTCAGTGCCTGCTGCCCACTGAGTGTCTGTCTCCACCTTCAGGGTCCTCCGTGGGTGAGGTGAATGCCACAGATGCCGACCGGACAGAGATCAATTCCCGCATTTCATTCCTACTTGAGAGGACCAGTGGCTCCAGCAACTTCTTGATCCGCTCATCCCGCCTGGGGCCAGGGAACTACAGCGGCGATCTGTCCGTAGACCCTGACGTGCCCCTGGACTATGACACCTTGCAGCAGAAGTTCTTCTCCTTGGAAGTAGTGGCAGAGAACACGGCTGCAGACAACGTAGGAGACAAGGCCAACGTCTCGGTGGTGGTCCACATCCTAGACGTCAATGACGAGTCCCCCACCGTCCTGCCAGACTCACTACAGGACGTGACCGTGTCCGAGAACGGGACGCAGCAGGGTGTGGTCCACACGCTGAACGCCTCCGACCCAGACACCAACCACTCACTGGTCTTCGAGGGGCTGGCAGTCGCCTGCTTCAAGGGTGACAGCAGTGCTGGGGATGTGTGCAGGGACTGGTTTGTGCTGGCACCCAATGGCTCACTGCTGGTGAACAGCTCGGACATCGATTACGAGGTGTGTGACAGAGTCCTGCTCACACTGCGGGCTGAGGACCTGTACACTGAGAAGGGCAACCGCTACAGCCAGAACGGTAGGGCCCCCTTCCCTGCTCCTTCCACCACCACTGGGAATGGTGGGTGGTGGGACCTGCCTCTCCCACCTCCCAGGAGAAGCTGTGGGGAGAAGGACAGGAGCTGGACAGTTTGGTGATGGGGGAGAGTGTCCCCAGCTCTCTTGATTCCTGCTGCAGGAACCTGAGCCTGCTGGGAGTTAAGGGCTCCTGAGGAAAGCAGAGGAGGGTGCTGCAGGGCTGTTGGTGATTGGGGCTCTGCTTTTGGGACATTTGCAGAAACCCTGAGGATCCTCATTGCTGATGTGAATGACAACGCACCGGTCTTCCAGGCCATCTCAGAGACCTTTGGTGAGCAGTCAGGGGTGGTTCATCCCATGGGCTACTCACTGCACCCACACATGCTCTGCCACACTCACTGGCAGCAAGGACCTTCCCCCAGCCTGGGGCAGGGCTGTGAGCGGTGCAGGGACCAGGCTGGGATTACTCAGTGTTTTCCATGAAGGCTGTGGGGTCAAGGGTACTGGGGAGTGCTTGGAGCCCCGGGGCTGTGTGGGCATGGGGTCTGCAGCAAGTCTGGCTTCACACCAGCATGACTGCACCATCCCTCTCTGTCTCTGGCAGTGGTTGTTCCTGAAATCTCCCCTGTGGGCCTGCAAGTGGCTACCGTGAAGGTGAGGAGCTGCCTGCATGTCTGTCAGTCTGTTGAGCCTTGCTTACCTATCCCCACTGGGGGCAGGTGGTGGCCATTCCCACCCATGCTCCTGCCACACTCTGTCCCTGCAGGCCACAGACGCTGACTCAGGGCTGGGGGGAGCCATCACCTTCTCAATTGTCAGCGTGGTGCTCTTGGAGGACAACGGGGTCAGCCGGCCCTTTGAAAACCTCTTCACGGTGGACGCAGTGCTCGACCAGGGGGTTTACATCGGGAGCATCAAGTGAGGCCATGGGTCTGGGCTCGGGTGGGGAGATGTGGCTGAGCTCCTGCCTGCTGCAGGGCCAGCACAGGCTGGAAAGGGGACAAAGCCATCCTGCGGTCCTGCTCTGGACATGGAGGCAGGATGGAGCTTGAAGGATGGCAGTGCCATCACAGGGACAACTTGTGCAGCCCAGTGGGACTGCCGATGTCCCTGTCCTCACAGGGTGGCCAGCAACCTCGATGAGTCGCTGAAGGGGCAGTACCAGGTGACGGTGGAGGCTCGGGACGGCGAGGCACCGGTGCACTCAGCACAGACTGTGCTGAATGTGAGTTCACCCCCTCACACCCTGGGACACCCTGCGCCCTGCCCAGCCCCGCTCACCCCCGCTCTCCACACACAGATCTTCACAGTGGACAATTCCTACCGCGTTCGCCTCCAGTTCTCGTCAACGGTGGAAGAAGTCCAGAGTAACTCCGAAAGTATCAAATTGTAAGGGGTGCCAGGCTGGGGCCAGGGGTGCACGGCTGTGCAGCAGGGAACATGGATTTTCATGGATATTCAGGCCAGGGCCCACTGGTTGTGTCTCCCAGCTTCACGGACTGTGAAGGGGATGGGGCAGGCAGGTTCCCACCAGAGGAGGGGGCTGCAGGGGGTCCAGCTGCTTCCCATGCCCGCAAGTGGAACATCAGGCCACCTGGCCCAGCTTCCCCCTATGTCTCCTGTTCCTAGGGCCCTGACCAGCGTGACCAAAGCAGCAGTTTATGTGGTGGCGATCCGAACCATGGAGAGCACCCGTGACACCAGGTGAGTGGTGGTGGGGAAAAAGACACTGTGGTGGCATTTGGGGGGTCACCCTGGGGTAGGGCACCATGCCCTGCACCCTGGCACCCCACTCCCCCATCTCTGTTATCCTGCAGGGTGGAAGGCAAGTCAGTGATAGAGGCGTACTTCGTGTACAGCAATGGCACTGCCCTGGATATCAACCAGCTGATCACGTGAGTGCCGGGGGCTGTGCACAGGCATTGCCACATGCCTGGCCCAGCCCAGCTGCTCATCCCTCCGCTTTCCTTGGCAGACTCATTCAGTCCGATCCACTGGGCTTGGCTGAGCTGGTGAAACTGGGCCTTGCTGTTATCGTGAGTGGGGCTGGGCAAGGGGCATGGGGAGAGGGCACCAACCCCAGGTGGGGCTAGAAGTGGGGCTCCACTGCCTGGGACTGTGCCTTCACCCTTGCTCTGTGCCAGGGCCCCGGGGAGGTGACAAACCCCACCAGGGAGACGGAGCTGATCGGCATCATTGCAGGGTTGGCAGCATTCCTGCTCATCTTCATACTCATCATGACCCTCGTCTTGGTTCTCACCACCAGGAGGTACCGCACTGCCTGCACCTCCTCCTGCCTCCCCCCACTACCCCCATCCTCACCGGCACCCCCAGACCCATCCCTACCCTCCATCCTGCTCCTGCCCACCCCATCCCATGGCTCAGCTCCCCCCTGCCCCTCTCACCTACCCCATCCCTGGGCTTTGCAGCTACAAGAGGAAGCTGAGTGCGATGAAGGCTCTGAAGGTGGCCACCACGTTCAATCCTGCCACAGCACAGCAGGGAGCCGGCATTCCTGGGACCAACCAGTATAATGCTGAGGGGTGAGTGGGGGGCTCCCTGTAGCAGGAGGGAAGAGCCCAGGCATGTCCCCACACCCAGCAGCCTGCATGGCTCGCTGTCACACCCCTCCCTGCCCGGGGGACACAGCTGGCCCGGGCTGACCTCAAAGCCCCAGAGCCCCACGGGACAGCACTCACCTGCCACCCATCCCTGACCAGGGCCAACCCCATACTGAACCACCCACTTGATCCCTCACACGACCTGGGCTTCCATGAGGACTCCATCTCTGTGACCAGGTGAGCTCTGTGGGCAAGTCCCAAAGCCCACAGTGCCATCATCCTACACCCCGACTTCTCCAGTGCCTAGGTCCTCTTCTACCCCCACCCTCCACTCTCCACAGCATGAATTCCCTGGATGAAAACACAGTAAATGCACCCGCAGATGATGACTTTGTGGTCAAGGTAGGTGTGCAAAGAGCTGCCAGTGCTCAGCAGGGAGTCCTGACAAGAGCAACCTGCATCCCCTTCTCTCTGCTGTGGCCTCCAGGCTCATGGACCCCTTGTGTCCCTTTCTCTGCATCCCCCTGACAGCCCTCAGCTCCTGGGAAGGCCAAGTGTCCCTCTCCTCCCTCTCTGTCCCCCATCCCCTCTGACCATGCTCTCCTCCTGCAGCAGGTCAAAGTGCGGCCAACAGCCCCCACTGACAAGGAGGTGCTGGTGGCTGCCCTGAACCTGAAGGAGCCCACCGAAGCAGTGTACATCAACACCACCTTCACCACCACAGACCTGTGAGCGGGCTCACAGGGTGCAGCAGGGCTGGAGCGGGACTCAGGCAGCTGCTTTGGTGATGATGTGTTCAGTGTCTGGCAATAAACCTGTTCCAGAGAGGTCATGGTGTTGTGTGGCCATCAGCCCATCTGCCTGGGGGCTCAGTCAGCTTGAAGTCATCTCTCCTGGCATGAAGTGCTGGGTTTGTGCCAGGCTGATGCCAGAGGGGCACTGTGGGGGCCAGCCTGGCTTCCTGTCCCCAGGACCCTTCCCCAGGTTGCCCCACTGGCCCCTCTCAGCCCCAGGGGAGGGAGGTGCAGGCAGCCCCATGCAGAGATTTGTGTAAGGTTTTATTAC
>NW_021939882.1:2549437-2553798 GCF_001715985.3 Manacus vitellinus
CTGGGTGCTGGGAGGCAACTGGAGTAAAGAAAGAGAAAAAGAGAAAGGGAAGGAAAACGAAGAGGAAAAAAAGAAGAAAATAGGTGATGAAGCTGTAGCGCTGGTGTGCCACAGCTTGGCAGTGCAGGGCTGGAGGTGGGCACAGACTGGGGTAGGGTGGGATACCCCAGGGCTCCTGGTCTTCCTGGCATGGCCATGGCACCACTCCCAAAGCTCAAGGCACTGAGCAAAGCCAGGTCCTGGTGAGTATCATGGCATGGAGTGGGCACTTGCCATGGCCCTGGCTGCCAGCTGGCACTTCAGCAAGTCTTTTGCAGCCCCCCAGGAACAAAACCAAGTCCAGGATGTACAACGTGGGTTTGGAGGGGCAAGACTTGACCCTTAATGAGGGAAAAAGGCTGCACTGGTGACCCTGGCACCTCGAGCCCTCTTGCACCTCTGCTCAGAGGGGATGGTGCAGCTTCCCAAGCACCCCCAAGCAGCCTCCTGCCCATCAGGTGCTGCAGCACTGTGGAGCTGGTCCTCGGTATGAGGCCAGGCTGGGGGGACCAGGATCTGTGTCTCAGCAGGACACTGCAGTGCTGCCGGCCACAGGGATGTTGACCCAGCCACAGGAATGCTCTCCCCTGCAGGCTGACTCTTCACTCCAAATGCTCTTCAGCCCAGCAGAGCACAAGCAAAGTAGGAACAGTGTTTGAAAAGAGGGTCTCGGCCCCGCAGGCCACTGGGAAAGAGGTGGCTTCAGGCAGGACACACACAGCTGAAAGTGTCTCTTAAAAAGCTCCAAAAATGCAAACACAGTTCAATAAAAGCCCCCCTCCCCCCAGCCTGTAAAACCCCAGCCGTAAAAAGTGGCAGCGCTTTGCAGTCGTTGCATCCTCAGCTGCTGTCAGAGAAGAGTGGCCAGTGGGGCTGAAGGAACCCACATGTGCCCATGTCCCCAGCACGTGGGGCATCTCTGGCACCACGAGGGCAGCTGGACAGGCCTGGCAGCAGGGCAGCTTCATCTTCACCACCAGCTGTGGTGAGGATGTGCCCTAGGCTCCAATGGTCACTTCCAGGCAGGCCGAGTAAGGGGGCCATGGGGACAGACTCCCCAGCTGCCTCCAGCCACAGCGACAGGGATGAGCAGCTCTCCATCACAGGCATGGCTGGCCTCAGTCTCTCTCATTTGAGATCTGTCACAGCTCCAGGGCACCCATGACACAGCAGTGGGGCAGAGAGGACAGGGCTGTTGAGGGGCTGGTGCCTGCCCTGGGCAGCCATGGGGACCCAACACATGCATGGCCATGGGCTGGTCAGAGCGTGGCCAAGCCCTGGGCAGGCAAAGCGATGGCAGGGTGATGCACCAATGTCTCTCCAGCACGGGAAGTGATGCTGCTGCCTGAGGTGCCAGAGCTCATGGGAGTCAGCAGCACCCACCTTGAGTCATCTCTAGACCTGTGCCACAGGCAGGAGATGCATGGGAGCAGCTGCCTCCATCTGGAAGGAGCCACGTGCTTCCTCATGCTGAAAAAAGCCACCAAACACAGAGACAGGGCACCAGCCTCACGTTCTGGGGCACCTCCACAGGGCTACACTCATGGGGGGACCCCAGGCTGGCAGGAGGGACCCCAGCAAAGGAGATACCTTGCCCCAGCATGCAGTGCTCCATCACCACCTGCCTCAGCCCCAGGAGCCCCACACACTGGCACCAGGTGTCTCAGGACACTGGGGCAGGGACCCATTTTCACTCGCCCAGAGAAGCCCTGTGGCACCCCCACCCTGCCAGCATGGGCAGCGACTCACTCCATGGCGGGGCCAGTGCGGGAGCAGCACCGGGGCCGCCGGACGTTTTGCAGCAGAGCCCGAAAGACACTGGGCTGCCTCTTGGCCTCACCTTTGCGGGGGCCTCCCTTGACGGAGCCGGTGCGGGTGTTCTGTGGGGTCACCACCACCTGCCGCCCGTGCTCCTCGATCTGCTTCTCCAGGTGCTTCTGGATGGCCATGCCCAGCACCTCCACCTCCATGGAGGCCCCGTACACCTCCCACGTCATCCCCTTCTCATCCCAGCTCACCTCCCGGATGGGTTCCGGAGCCTCCTCCACCACCTCTGCCACCGTCCCCTTCACCTGCACCTCAGGATACGAAGTCTGTGGGGACTTGGCCAGTGGTGTCATTGGCCCAGTGGCCACTGAGCGGGTCTCCACAGGCATGGACACCTGCATCTCTGCGTCCTTCTTGGAGGGCTCCAGGCGTGGGGCTGCAGAGCCCATCTCTCTCTTGGGGAAGGTGAAGGCAGCAGCCCCGCCTGGGGGACTCATGGGGCTCAAGGCCACTGACACCAGGGACACGCGGCTGTCCACTTGCGTCCCCATGTCCTGTGTCCCGGCGTCCTGCGGTGGGGTCACCTCAAAGGAGTAGGACTCGCAGAGCTGCTTGGCTGTTTGGGGCTGCTGGCTGCTTCCAGCACCTGCACTCTGGGACGAGCTCTGTTCGGCTTTGCCCTGGCCCAGGGTGGTGGAGCTCGGTTCTGTCTTGCTTTGGCCCCCGTTCCCCACAGTGCTGGTGCTGTGGGGGTCTGCTGTGCCTCCATGGGGATGCTTGGGAGCCTCACTTCTGTTCAGCTGGGGTGCAGCACCCAGGGATATCCCTGTGCCACCCTGAGGCTCCTCCTGGCTTGGCAGCTCAGCTGTCCCGGTGCCTGCGGTGGGCTCCACAAATGCCACATGTTTAGCAGGAGCTGGCGCACTTCCCATGTCCTTGTTGGTCGCCTTGAGGCAGGGATCAGGCAGAGGGGAAGCAGGGGCTGCGTTCTCCTTCTGGGCATTGGGGACACCCATCCCTGTGGGACCACAGGCAGGGGCAGTGCCACTTGGTCCCCCACAGCTTGCTGTTGTTACTGCCACACTCTGCTCTGTGCCAGTGTCCTGGAGGAGCATGCCAGGAACTGGTCCTGTTGGTGATGGCACCTTCTTCTCTGCTGCTGAGCCCGACGTGGTGGCCTGGGCCTCTGACTCAGCCACGCAGCAGGTCCTCATGGCACGGGCTCCCGTGGCACAACCGGAGCCGGGCAGGCACTCACCTGCCGGTGAGCAGCCGGGGGAGGTGGCACTGGGGTCACAGGTGTCCTCGGTCCCGGCCTGGCGACTCAGCACCTGCAGCCCCTCGGGCTCCTTAGCGCTGCCCATGCCCAGGGAAGGCTTCTCCCATGCTAGTCCTGCCGTGGGTCTGCAAGAGAGAGGATGGGGCAGTGAGGAGCAAGCAGCACATGGACCCCCAGTCCACCTCAACTGCCAACTGATTTTCTCTGTGCTGCCCATGACAACAGGTTGGGCGGCCGCCCAAAGCACTCACTGTCCCTGGCACAGCCTATGTGGTGGCACCCAGTGCCTGGCCATACAGGAAGGGAGGAATGGTGTTGGCTGCCTACCGTAAAAGTCAGCCTTCTCTCAGCACAGCTGGACCAGGAGCAGGATCCAGGCGCTGCTGTGGCTGTCAGAGTGGGGAACACAGTGCAGACACCCCTGTGGAGAGAGCAGCAGCTGGAGTTCAGCCCTGGACGCCAGGCTGAGAGCCCAGGGGGGCTTGGCAGCCCCCACCTGTCCGTGGGGAGCTGGGTGCAGCAGGGGGTGAGAGTGAGCTGGGCCCGGGGTACAAGGGGGGCTGTAGGGCAGGGCAGAAGCACGAGGCAGCCCAAGCTCTTCCCTCCACTTGCCAAGAGCAGTGTCCCTAGAGCTGGGAGTGACATGTGTCCCCGACCACGGGAACCCCCAGCTCAGCATCCACACGCCATGCCGAGGGTTACTGAGCTCCCGGCCGTGCCACACATAAGGGGAACACAGTCCAGTCTCACCCAACTGTCCCCAAACCCTTCCTGGCTCCATGAGGCAGAAGCAGGGTGGGAAGCCACGAGCTTTCCGGGAGCCCCCCAGCCCTGCCAGTGCCAGTGAGTCCTTGTGGAGCTGGGAGCACATGCATCCTGCAGCCGTGGAGCATTCCACGCCTCTGGACACGGCCACTCATGGGTCCCGGAGAGGGTAGAGCCGAGTGGACACAGCTGGAGCCGAGCGAGTTCCCACAAAGGGAGGCGGCGGGCAGGAGCAGGAACCAGGTAGGCACAGAACCCTTCCTAGCAGAGCCAAGCCCAGAAGCCACGACCCCCGCCCCGTCTGCAGGTTCCCACGCAGCACCCTGATCCCCGCGGGGTCGTGCCGCCCGCACCCCGAGCTGCCCCGACAGCATCCCGCTCCCGCGGGGCTGTGGCGCCGTGCCCGGCACTGATGCTCCGCGGAGGAGCTGCGAGCCCCCGGCACACGCGTGTGCACACGCACGGGCACGCACACGCCAGCACATGGCCACGGGCACACCCGCACGCACGG
>NW_021939882.1:2554403-2563429 GCF_001715985.3 Manacus vitellinus
CATCAACACCCCGCGTGTCCCAGGGGCGAGCACCCCGGCACCCCGCGTGGCACCCGGGCACAGCAGGACATATGGTCGGGACCGGACGGTTCAGGGGGTCCCCAACCCTTAGAGTAGGTCCCATGGGTGGGGGTCACAGCGACACTGAGCACAGTCCCCCTCCTACCTGGTGATGGAGACGACCGCTTCCCTCCCGGGCATCACCGGGGAGGGGGCTGCACCCCAATTAGCCCGAGGGACCGGGACAACGTGCCACCGCGGCGGGATGGAGGTGGGTTCCCGCGTACCCCTCGCCCGAGGGTGGGGGAGGATGGGGAGGGAAGAACGGCCCCGTCTCGCTCCCGGCAGCGCTTGCCTCTGCTCCTGGGCTCAGGCTTTGTCTAACTCCTTCCCACGCACTCCCGCTCGCGCTGCGGGGGGGAAGGCGGCCTGCTCGCCTCGCTTGTATCCCTGCATCCTCCCCAAAACCCTCCAGCATCCCCTCCAAACCCTCTCCTGCCCTTCGTCACCCTATAGGATCAGGGTCCCCTCCGTGACCCGGGGATGTGAATACAGACAAGAACAATAGATCTATAGGGCTGGGGGGGGGCATGTGCTAAGGTTAGAGGGTGTTCTCCATCCTGTGGTTAACATAAGCACCCGTGTCCCATCCCTATAGATCTATAGGGTAAGGCTGGTTCTAGGGGAGCTGGCACACCTGGTTGCTTGGAGACAAGGGAGATTGAAAATGCTTCTTTCAGTAAACAGCCAGGCTGGAACAAAACCCTGAAGGCTAAAAATAGGGAGGCGGAATATGGAAATTAAATAAAATTTAATTCTCTCTCCCTGGGGCAGAGTGAGGCACCTCCATGTCAGCACTGGGCACCCCAATAGATGGCTGGAGTGACTGAGTTGGGGGTGTATCACTGCACCAATCAATGTGTCCCCTCCTCTAGGTGTCTGTCCCCACCCTGGGTCCTGCGTGCTGGTCCCAGTTCTGTAGCATTGACTGGGCCCAATTGCCCACCTGCAATGAAGTGGGAACAGGGTGTGGGGCATAAGTAGGGACTTACATCCCGTGCTGTCCTGTGTGGGATTAGACCCAATCCTGGGCACAAGGACCAGACCCAATCCCATCCAAGGGACACCATGGATTGGGGCAAATCCTGGCAGAGGAGGAGACAAACGACCCCTGGTCCCTGGCTGGGATTTTGCCGCAGGCAGGAGGCTGCTGGGGCTCATCCTGCTGCCATTTGCTTCCACCTGCTGCTCTCAGCTCCATCGGCAGCGGCTCTCCCCATCCCCATCGGCATCTTGCCACCCAGCATGTCCATGTCCCAGGGGGCACGGGCTGGCACGGGGGGGGGGGGGGGTCGCGGCGATCATCCTCCCCTCCCTGCAGGCAACCTTCATCCCAGGCTGGCTGCCTCCTCCTCCTCCTCTCCCCGCCCGGGCACTTCGGGGCTGGCAGGAAAACAATAGCGAGGAGGATGAGTAAGATGGTCCCCATTGCCTTGGCAACGCACTCCCGCGCTGCCGGCTCGGGAGGAGCCAGGCAGCTGCCTGAAAAGCGCGTTCTCCCTCGGCGGAGGGGGTGCTGGCGCAGGTAGCACGGCACCCCCTCCCCGGGCGCCATGGCCCACCTCCCACGCCGCACGGGCAGCGCCACGTGAACGCACACCGGGCTCCCCCGCAGCCGCCGGAGCCAGCAGACACACGCGCCCGGTACACGGATCAGCCCGGGCTGGGCTCCACCGCGTCTGGCTCCCCAGTGCCCCGTTGTGCCAGGGAGCTGTGGAACACAGCTGGCAGGGTCTGGCTGGGAATGTGACTCCTCCAGCGCTGCCCTGGTGGGAAGGCGATGGGTTTCCCTCGGCCGCTCGCGGCCACGTCACCTTCACACACGGCTGCCCACGGTATCGGCAGGCAGAGGTGCCAGTACCAGGGTTGGTGGGGTGCTGGCAAATGGCAGAGGCAAGGGATGCCTGGGGGCATCAGGCTCCCAGCCCTGGCCACATGCTATCCTGTGGGCCATGACATCAGCAGGATGTACCCTCAGCATGTCCAAGCTGTGAGTGCCGTGTGATGATGGGGACATCAGCTGGAGATCCAAAAGCACCAAGCACCCTAAAAACAGCACTGTTTTCCCAGACACCTTGGTGTGGACGTGCTGGGGGAGGGAGTATCTGATCCCTGCCAGCACCCTCTGTTCCAGATGCCCCAAAACACAGCCCCTGCCTTAGCCCTGTGGAGTGGGAGGACACTGTGTCTGGGACACCACAGCCTGGTGGCCGAGCACATCCGGGATACTCCTGAATACAGACAGAGATATGGCCCCAGGACCAGCTGGGGGGCAGAGGCAGGGACAGAGGCACAGGGAGGCCCAGCCTTGCCAGCTGCTTTGTGCCACTGAAAGGCATGAGCTCTGTGCCTGAGCATGGCATCAATCAACCAGAGCTGGGTGGGGAACAGCCCAGTCACACGTCCAGCCTCTCAGCACAGGATGAGGGGAAGCTCTGAGAAAGAACCAACACAAAGAATCATAGAATCATGGAATGGTTTATGTTGGAAGGGACCTTAAAGATCATTCAATTTCAACCCCAGTGCCACAGGACTGGGACACCTTTCACTAGACCAAGTTACTCCAAGCCCCATCCTACCTGGCCTTGAAAACTTCCAGGGATGAGGCAGCCACAACTTCTCTGGGCAACCTGTTCCAGTGCCTCACCACCCTTTACAGTAAAGAATTTCTTACTAGTATCTAATTCAAACTTGACCTCTTCAGTTTAAAGGCATTCCCTCTATCACTCCATGTCCTTGTCCAAAGTCCCTTTCCAGCTCTCTTGGAGCCCCTTTAGGTACTGGAAGGGGCTCTAAGGTCTCTGTGGAATCTTCTCTTCTCCAGGCTGAACAGCCCCAGCTCTCCCAGCCTGTCTCCATAGTAGAGATGCTCCTGCTCTCTGATCATCAATGCAATCATCTATTGTGACTAGATGCTGCTATTTCAGAAGAGTCAAAGCCTTTCCCACAGTGCCTCTGTGCCTTTGTGGTAGAAAGGCAGGGGCTCTTTACTTCTTCTCTCTCCTTTCCCAGGGGTTCATTTCAGCAGATCAATCAATGTTGATGAAGTGAAAGCCCTGGCTGCATTAACAACACAAAAATGCACCGTAGTGGGTAAGTACAAGGGGAACATAAAGCACATGGTGTCTTGGGCATTGGGAAGGGGCTATGAGACAGAAAAGCTCATTAGATGCTGTGAAAATCAGAAGGGCTTCAGAAGTGCAGGATGTTTCTCTGGGCACTGATGTGTGAGGGCAAGTCTCACTATAGAACATGCCACTGGCAGCCCAGAATGTTCATGTTAATCAGGAAGTGTCAAGCATTGTGCCTCTCAGATGCAGTCGCTGTGCCTGGGTTGTCATGGATTCAGCTCTGGCTGGTGGCATTTGTGATAGACTCAGGGTGCATATCCTGTCCTGCCTTCAGCTCCACTCTGCAGAGGCCCCATGGCATTAGTGGGGACCCATGTGTGCTGTGGGGAAGCGGTGGTCCCTTGCCACCAACAAGATCGCAAGTGCCATAGTCACTTCCTCCCTCTGGGGAGCAGGTGAGCTGGCAGAGAACATCTGTCTGCCTTACCCGGTCTTTTCCAGATGTTCCTTTTGGTGTTGCCATGGCAGGTGTGAGGATCAATCCAAGGAAATACTCGGTGAGTTCACTTCTCTCGTTTCCCTGCCGACAGCCCATAATTCACGCTCCATTTGCACAGCCCTCCCTCTCTCTGCATATCACAGCGATGCCTCTGATGAGTGGGGGGAGACGTTTGTAGTGAGTAACAGAGTGCCCAGAGACTGTGAAAAGCAGCTTGGGGCGGGGAGAGGGGGGTGAACTCTGGTTTATGGGTCGGTGCATCTGGCCAGAGACAAGCTGAAGGAGGCTGGTGTAGGGATGCTCCTGCCACTGCCTGCTGTGCTGGGGGAAGGGGCAAATCATCAAGAGCTTGGAAGGGCAGGGAGCAAAGGGAGCAGGAGTTCACATATCTCTTTTTTTCAATCCAGGGATCCCAGCTGCTGTGAATAAACTCCCTGGAGTCATCAGGCAGGGCAGGGCAGCTGCCAGATGCTGTACTGTGGCTCTGTGATTTTTCCTGGGGCCTCAGTAACAACTGTGTTTTGTTGCTCTTGTGCAGGAACATGAGCTGGAGAAAATAATGAGGCGTTTTACTGTAGAAAAGGCCAAGAAGGAGTTTGTAGGTGAGAGTTTTGCCCCAGCTCTGTAAACAGTGTTTGCTGGCAGTCAGGGGAGCAGGCAGCAGCTACCTGGCCAGGCAAGCAGAGAGGTTGCCATTCCACCACTGCCTGTCACTGCCCCAGTGCTCTGCTGTCCCTTCACCACTTTGCCTGCACACTGTGAATTTGGAGTAGAGAGAGCCTCAGGCTGGTCCTACTGCTGGGCAGGGGTCTCAGTGGGCTTTTTCCTCCATTCCTGCTGGCCTGCTCAGACTCAGGGAGGAAGTGAAAGTCTCTTCTGCCTCAGCATATGATAGAGAGCTCAGTGGGTGCTGATCACAAGGCAAAGACCTCTACATTCCGTCTTGAAAGGGACAAGGCAGCAAAGACCTCGTGAAAGCCAAAGCCATTCATACCTGAGGGAAGCTGAGGAGGCCCTGGGGTATGGGCAGCACCACACATTGGTCAGGGGACTCCTTGGTGTGCCCAGGGCCTCAATCAGCCCATGGAAATCGCTTGGCCGCACACATGCTTTGGTTGGAGCACAGCAATCAATGGATATGACACATTTTTCTACCTCCACAAGGCCTGGGATTGACGTGCTGGCCACTGATGTCAGTACTGGGGAGTGGGAGATGTCCTGGATAGCAGATACCTGCACCCACACATTGGGGTACCAGGTAAGCTCTGACAGTGCCAGTTTGGGTCCAAGAGCTCAGTGGGACTCTGAGGGTACAGACCTTCCCTCCAAGGAAGGACCTTCCCTCCCGTTCTTCAGCCCAGGTCCAGCTCACAACTGTGGTGAGGTGCTTCCCCCTGCTGTAACTCCAGGAGCTCCTGCTCTCAGCCAGGCACTGCTGCCCTGATCCATTGCCTGCAGCTGCCCATTCCTGAGGCCATTGCTCTCTGCCAGGGTGGAATAAACTGGAAGCCACAGAGCTGAAGTCCTGCCTGCAGCTGCAACTCTGTGTTTCCCTCCAAGCCCTCACTCTCCAAAGCAGCTCCTTGCCCAAGGGAGGACACTTTGAACTGAGGTTGAACCTTGAGCTGCTGCCCACAGTGGCCTCGGGAACAGCCCTGCCTTTGCTCATCCCTTTCCTTTCCACACATCTGTATGCTTCACTGATGTGGCAGAGAACAAGACAGCTGAAGTTCCTCAGCTACTGTATATAGTTTTGCTGAGTTTTGGGGCTGGTTTTGTGGTGTCAGTGTTGCTTTTAGGAGCTGTATCAAGCTGGTAAGTGCTTTGGGGCAGAGAGTGCAAAGCCCTCTGTCCTCATAAGGAGAGCTGAGCTCTCCCATGCTGTGATGATGCTGTGGCAGCTGATCACACCCCCTCGGTGTGAGGTGCAGGATTGTGCCTGGATGCTGCGTGGTGCCCACCAAGGGACTGTGTTTCTCACTGGAGCTGTGTTCTTTCGGGATTGGTTCTTAGGAACTGAACAGCATGCCGTGCTTGGAACATCGTGTCCAGGAGCTCTGAAGGTGATGAAGACAGGCTGAGCTGGAAGATGAGCTGGAAGCCCTTATCCCATAGGCTCTGCCTTTCACAACCCTCTCATTGGCCGAGGAGATCTCCGCCCTGCCAGGTCCTAGTCTCCACCCAGCCAAAACATTCACCAAGAATGGCCACACTGGGATTTCGGTTTGTGCTTCTCAGCTCAGGCTCCTGAGAGGGAGCTATTACCAGCACAGAGGGTCAGATTCAGTGTCTGTCCCCAAAATTTACCTCTCCCTACACCACCTCTGCTCCGTGTTACTTTAGAGCTTCGGCAAAGTGGGCTGCACACCTGCACAACCTGCTGCATCTGTGTAGGGGTCACAGACAGAGCCATTTACAATCCCAGAGGGATCAATCCCAAGGCACTAGAAGGCTACAAGCAGGTGAATTGAGCCCAGTCATCCCCATCCCTGTTCTTAAAGGGGTGGTGGTCAGTGCCTGTCTCTGAAACACCCACAGAGAATGTGGCTGGCCCTTGTGTCCCGCTGAGCCCAACTCTGAGGGCAGTGCTCAACATCGCTAGGCTGGGACCAGCAGGACTGTCCTGCTCATTCCAGGGCCACAGGACCATAGTTGGCTTCCCAAAAGCAGGTCCCTATGATAGCAGCATCCTGGAAGTGTGCTGCAACATCTTCATCCCTGCCACTGTTGAGAATCAGCTCAGGAGGGAGAACACACCCTGGTGCAAGCAAAGGTACAGACCAGTTGCGCCACACACTCCCGACAGACCCTGCATGGGCGTGCAAGTGGCAGTAGCGCAGCCAAACCTTATCTTTAGGAATTCAGCACCCTAGGGAGGTGCCACATCACCGCACTGACATCTTGCTCACTGTGCTGGAGGGATGGAGCATGAGACAGAGGTGGCGGGTTACACGATTTAGGGTGAAGTAAAGCCCAAGCCCTTCCCTTTGCTGACACAGAGCAAGGATTGTTGGAGTGACCTTGGGCAGCTCTTCTGCATCCTCAGTCTTCATTGCTGTATCAAACCTCCCCCCAGAGCAGAGGAGATGATGCTCTCAAAGGTACTGGGTGTCATGGCGTTGGCACTGAAAATCACGGGCAGCAGAAAAGAGTGAGCAAAGCAGGGCACTGCTACAAAAACCAGCTTACCACCACCACTGTATTTAGGACTGTCCTACACCATGGAGCAGTCAGCTGAGGTATCTGAGGGCTCTTTGCCTCACCCATCCCTGCTCTGGTGCCCTTGCCTCACTGCAGAGGCTCTGGGCTGTATTTGAGAGGTGCCCACCCACAGCACCCCATCACCACTCCTCGCAGCACAAGGCCTGGATTCATCTTCCCGGGACTAGCTTCATGCATTTTGGATAAAGCCTCCTGCTCAGCAGTGTTCCTTGTTGCTGCTGGGTCCCTGTCCCTCTCTCTCTTCCCGTGTTCCCCGTTTCCAGGATTGGTTAGATGAGTCGGGGGTGCAGTGCTGGGTGGGGGCTCTTGTGCCTCGTACTTGTACTTTTGGCACTGCCTGCACCCTCCTCGCAGGGACCTCTGCCCCACCTTGTCCCCAGACCCTCCCAGCACACACCGGCCTCACAGTTCTCCTTTCTCTTTGTCTAGAAAATTACAGTCATGACGGCAAGGTACAAGATCTGGACAGAGACCCTGGAGCAGATGTTCACCACGTGCATGAGGTCAGCTGCACCTACCAACACAGCACCTGCCAGAGCTGCCCTGGTGAGGGTCACAATCCTGCTGCGTGGGGAGTGCCCAGGACACTTCGTGCTGCGCCCTGCTGTCTATAAAGGGTTGGTTTGAGCAAGTTCTCTCTCTTCTCTCTGGCTCCCAGCTCTCCTGGGCAGAGAGCTGTCTTCCTCCAGACCCTCTCTGCCCCAGCCCCTTTACAGCCTCTCTGGCACTGAGGGAAGCCATGCTGATGCTGGTTTAGGTCTGCTTGCTTATGGATGGCAGAATTGGACAAGGGAAGAAAAAAAATGCAATTAGTTCCAGGGGACGAGGAAGCCCAGGGAACAGACAGACCCCAAAGAGCTCTCTCAGTCCTTCTAATAACACGCGGTGGGTGCTAAAGGCACTGCTGCAACCAGCACAGGCACGGGGAGCAGAGCCAGGGTGGGGATTTGCAGGCATCAGCAAACCTGTTGTGTGTCCGTGCTGACTGCTGCAGCTTCACTCCTTGCTGGCAAAGCTGGTGAGCCAGCACGGGTAGGGGATCTAATCTGATATTCATGTCACGGATATTCAGCCCAGCCCCTCACCCCAGCCTGTGCTGTGGTCAAGGGGCTGGAGGCTGGCTGGGGAACTAGGCTGGGTTGGTGGTCCTGCCCCAGGAGAGCTGAAGGCCCAAGGACTGTGCTCTGGGGTGGGTACAGGACCCCCTGCCATGGTGGACATCCCTTAGCAGTGTGTGACACCCACCTGCCCTTCAGGCGGTCACAGTGCAGCTGAGTGAGCCCGTGGGTGCCAGCCACATCCCCGACCTCTTGAGGGTAGGAAGGGGGAAACCAGTGCTGGAGCCCAGGGCTGTGTCTAGCCTCATCCTGGCTTGTGGTCCACAGCCCCACAGGGCCCCCTGCATTCTCCTGGAGATGCAAAGCCCTGCAGACAGGCAGCTGGCACAGTGACACTGCCTGCACCCCAAGTCTCAGCCAGAGCCTGGCTGGAGGCCCAGGGCACAGTGACCTGCTGCTGACAGAGGACAGCAGCCAGAGGACAGAAAGGCACCCTGTCCTTGTGAAGACCCACCTCAGCCCACTCCCCCACTGCCAGCCCCATTCCTCTTCCCAAAACTACTACCAAAGTATAGGGCCGCTCCCCTCCCCAGGGACCCCACAACCAGGACCAGGGGGCTACAGACAAGAGTTGGCTTTATTCACGGACACGAGGGCAGCTGTGTCACTGGCAGCTGCCCTCGTATTGCACATCCAGCGACGGGGGAATATCCATGCCACGTCACAACACAGCTTCGGCACTATGGGACCTCGGGGGGGGGCGCAGGCACCGTCACCACCCAGCAGGCTGGGGAGCGGGCTTGGACGCCAAGGGTTCACAAAGGCAAAAGACCCGTCCACCCATAGATAGAGATATATATAAAAAAAAATAGTTCCACGATGACCAGAGCAGAACCACAGGGACACGCGTGCAAGCGAAATGTACAGCAGCCCGCGAGCAGGTAAACATGCTTTGTACAGACACAGACACACCGGGACACAGCCGGGGTTTATGGCACTGGGAGGGATACAGAGCCATAAACCCGGGCTTCATGGACACACGCACGCGCACACGCACACACACCAGCCCCTGCGGGCAGCACCCACGGCTCGGGCACGCGCCGGGGCTCGGGGGCT
>NW_021939882.1:2564735-2566392 GCF_001715985.3 Manacus vitellinus
GGGGGGTCTCACCTTCAGATCCGCAGGGAACTCCTCTTTCTTCACCAGCCCAGTGGCTGCCGCGATGTTGCCCGCGCCGGAGAACGCCGCTTCGCCCAGCTGGGACGCCTGCTCCTTTGCTTTCTCAGCCACTGCAAGAGCCAGGGCTGCCCATCAGTGCCCCCCCCCTCGTGCCAGGGAGGGGAGCCCAGTTGTGACTTCATGCCCTGCACCACCCAGGGGGAGCTGCTGGGGAGTCGCTGGGCAGGATCAGGCTCTTCCCATTTCCCTGCTGGGGCGCTGAGGAGGGGAGGGGGCCAGGACAGTGCTCTGCAGCTGGGCAGGGAGTGTGAGCCGCCACTGCAAATCCTTGGTTGCGGGATATAAGTTATATAAGAGGCTTTAGCAGAGTGACATCAGCCCCTCAATTAGCCTCTGATCTCGTTAGTGTGGCCACGCTCTCAGGGCCAGAGGGGTACGACAGTGGGGAGACAGAGCAGACCATACCTGAGGTTACGCCTTGCACCACACCTTGGGTTTTACTCCCTGAGGGTAGAAAGAGACAGAGATCAGGTTAGAGAGGCCAGTGGCCAGGCTCTGCCACATGCTGTGCCCAGGACCCTTGCAGGGCTCTGAACCAGGGCAGCATCCTGCCCACATCCCAGCCTAGCCACGCCACGGCAGCCTGGGGGCTGAGGACCTGCCTGGCTCCCTGCAAGGTTTTTCCGGTCCCTGCAGGACCCTCAGGACTGGGGCCACTGTCCCGTGCCTGGCAGGGCAGAGACCCCAGGGCCCAGCACCCTGTCAGGGCCCAGCCAGGCAGGCTGAATGCCAACCGTGCTGCTGAGTAAAATCTCCCATGGGAGCCAGGATCCAAACCCAGAGCTGGTGCCAACACAGCACAGGAAGCCCCACAACTAGAGTGTCCAGGGCTGGGTGCTACTGCTGGCCATGACAATCCTGCCAGGCTCCTTCAGGCAGAGTGATACCACTCAGGACACCCCATGGAATGGAGGTGGGGTGTCTAGGTTGGAAGGAAAGGCAGGGACTGGGCAGCTCCTGCAGGATGGAGCCTCCAGGCACTCCTCAGGCTGCTGGACCCCCATCCAGCACACACACCCTGGGCAGAGTGTGGGTCCAGAGCAGGCATCCACCACTGCCTAAGGGAACAGTTCTGAGGCCTCAGCATTCCCACAGAGCTAATGCCCTCTGGAGCAGGACAGAGACCCAGCCCTGCGCTCTCCTGCCTCCTGCTCCAGTCCGGAGCAGCCTCAGCTCCTGCCCCCAGCATAACAACATCACAGCCAGGCACACAACCTGCCTAGGAACTGCTTCTCCTGCCAGCCATGTCTTCTAGGACTTGGCACCAAATAGACCCAGACCCCAATTGGCAGCACAGAGGGACTCTTTAGTCACCAACTGGGAGCAGGGGAGCTTCTCCTGGCGTGGGATGCATTCCAGGGCATTGTCTCTCCAAGGGGGAAAAACGTGGTCCCAGCGCTGCTGCTCCAAGCCGGGTACTTCCCAGCAAGGGGGTCACCACCTCCATCACAGTCCCAGAGCATCCTTGGCACGGAGCCGAGGGACCCTGGGGCTCAGACTGCCTGGGACCGCAGAGGGTCCAGTCCCCGGGGGTCCCATCCCCTCAGCCTGGAGTCCAGCCCCGGCTCTGCTCTTG
>NW_021939882.1:2567364-2578180 GCF_001715985.3 Manacus vitellinus
GCTGGGAAGGTCCTTCTCCCCATCCTCACCCGTCGTGATACCACCCCACGCTGTCCCCATGCTATTCTGTTCGGATCCCCATTGCATCCTATCCCATCCTCTCTCAGTCCCGTCTCCTTCTGATCCCATCACCTCCTGTCCCCAAACTGTACTTATCCCATCCCATCCTTAACTCATTCCATCCTTGTCCCTGTCCAACTCTCAACACATTCCACCCTGTCCCTGTGCCATTTCTGTCCCCGATCCCCTTCTCATCATGTCCTCTTCCTATCTCATCCCACTCTTTTCCCATCCTACTCGATCCAATTCTGATCCCATTTCCTGCCCATCACATCCCACATCCTCTCCATCCCATTCCTATTGCATGTTGTTCCATCTGATCCTAACCTGATCCCACTCCTATCCTCCAATCTGATGCTACCCCATCCTCTTTGTGTACCATCCTGCCCTGCCCATACCACACCACCTTGATGCCCCCCACACATGGTCTCCACCTTACCCCATTCTACTTCCCCATCCTGATCCCCTCCCACTCTGAGCACCTGCTCTCATCCCCCAGCTCCCTGCCCTAGAGGGGAATCCCCAAACTCCCTGCTCTCCAGGAGGGGCAGGCCTGACACCCCCTCCCAGGACACCACCCTCCTGCCCCACCAGCTGCAGCTGTGACGGCTCCTCATCCTGCCTGCCTGTGGGCATTTAAGAGCCAGGGGCAGCCCAGGGAAGCATGTGCTGGGCAGGATGGCTACAGGAGAGCAGGTGGGTGCTCACCCTGTGAGCTGGGGAGGCAGGCCTAGGCAGCTCTGCTATCCCTTGGGGCTCCTAGTGTGAGCATGGCTGAGGGGCTGCAGGCTGCCTGCTGGGGTAGCCGTGGGGCTCCTCAGGGTTGTTCCCTCTTCCCCAGCAGAGGCAGGAGAAGCGGCGCCGGCGCAGGGCTCGGCAACAAGAGCTGCTCCCAGAAGAGGTCCTGGACAAGCACCCCCTACAGAACAGGTACAGGGAGCCCAGCCATGAGCAGCCTCTCCCAGCACCGAGAGGGGTGTGCTGGGTCAGGAGGGGGTTTCCAGCATGGCTGAACACTCTCTCCCTCCCCAGATGGGCACTGTGGTTTTTCAAGAATGACAAGAGCAAGATGTGGCAGGCAAACCTGCGCCTCGTCACCAAATTCAGCACTGTGGAGGATTTCTGGGCGTGAGTGTCCCTTCTGGAGGTGTTCTGGTGGGGAGGTCTGGGCCAGAGGAGGGTGCTGGAGGTCCCTGAGGCACCTCTTCTCATCTGCTTCTGTGTCTCCACCTGGTACAGGTTGTACAGCCACATTCAGCCTGCCAGCAAGCTCTCATCTGGCTGTGACTATTCCCTCTTCAAGGTATGATACCCCATGCTCACAGTCCCCACCGTGCCCAGCATTATAGGGGCACATTGAGTGCTGGTGGGGCTGGCAGGATGCCCTGGCTGTAAGGTGGGAGGAGAAATCCGGCTGGATATTCACAGCTTCCAGAGCCAGCTTTGGCCCAGTGCTTGGTGCCCCGACCATCCCCTTGCCCATCCCTAGGATGGGATCGAGCCCATGTGGGAGGACAGCCAGAACAAGCGTGGCGGGCGCTGGCTTGTCACCCTGTCCAAGCAGCAGCGGCACACCGAGCTGGACCATTTCTGGCTGGATACGGTGAGTGCAGCCCTTCTCGGGCTGGCCTGGGGGTTCTGGCTGTGGCACTCCACCTGCCCCAGGGCTGAGCCCCAGAAGGGACTGTCCTGGGCTCCTTTCTTCCCGGCAGCTGCTGTGCCTCATTGGGGAGATGTTTGATGAGTACAGCGACGAGGTGTGCGGGGCTGTCATCAACATTCGCACCAAAGGGGACAAGATTGCCATCTGGACCCGGGAAGCAGAAAACCAGGAAGGGGTCACCCACATTGGGTAATGCAGTGTCAAGGGAGGCTGTACAGGGCTAGTTTTGGGGGGGAATGGGGTCTCTGGGCAGGGAGCCAGTGGCAGAAGTGCTGCCCTGTTCATGCAGCCCTTTCCTTCTGGCAGGCGTGTCTACAAGAAGCACCTGGGCCTGTCACAGAAGGTGACCATCGGGTACCAGGCTCATGCAGACACAGCCACCAAGAGCGGCTCCCTCCCCAACACCAAGTTTGTGCTGTGATTGTGGGGTAGTAGTGAGCTACTTGTGGGGTCCCCATGTACTGTTTCAGAATGAATGACTGCATCTGAGTATGGTCTGTGTCTCTAGAGCTCTGAAAATTTGGGGTGGCTCTTGTTTGGGGATGGGGAAGGGGATGATGTGTTGGCCTCCCCACCCCCTTTCTGGGTGAGCAAGGCTGGGAGCACAGCACTGTGGCATGGGGCATGTTCCCCTGCCTCCTCTAGTGCCTGGGACCAGTGGCCCTCTCCCTGGGGCTGTGGGGGTGTTTCTCTGCTCTAGGGGACCCTGGATAGACCCCAGGATGATGCCGGGTTCTGTCTTCTCTGGCTGAGGCACAGGCACAACTCACTGCCCTGTAAGCCTGGGCAGGGGAGGGAGTGCTGGAGCTCAGCTCAGCCTGGTGAGCTGGTTCCCATCTCTCCTGAGCCCTGCACATCAGTGAGATGTGGTTCTGCCTTCCCAGGAAGGTGATCTCCCCGGTTGAGGGCTGTCAGCATCCCAGCAGGGTGGGTGCTGGGGCTGCAGTACAGCGTTGTCCCCATGCTGGATCACCTCCCACAGACACCTCCCGCACAGGTGGTACAAAGTTGTTTGCTTCCCAAGGCTTTACTGGTGCCAGACCTACGTGTTCACAGCCTCAGTCTGTTGAGCCCTGACTTTGCTGGCTCCTCCTTTCTGCTGTCCCTCCCTGTCCTGGACCCTGGCTGCAGAGAGGCCACTGTATTCCCTTCCAGATTCAGCCCAGCCTGCACTCTGTCCTTCAATCTTTTATTTGTGTGTTTGATTGTTGGATGTGTCCTCCTTCTCTGCCTAGTCAGGTTCTCGAGGTGGAGCTGTCTGCTCACCTGCTGACAGTGCTGCCTGCAGCTCTGCCCTCACTGCAGCTCTGATGCAGGAGGAGCATCTTCCATCCCCTCCAGCAGCCCTCCATGTCAGCCTAGGGTTACACCTTATCCAGGGCAGCACGTCCAGCCCATCTGTGCCTCCCCATGAGCTCAGAGTCAGGGTCACTCATCCCCCATGGTGCTGTGTCAGCACTGCTGTCTGAAGCCAGGCTCTGCAGAGAGCTGGTCCCTCAGAAGGACGAAGTATCGACCACATCTGTGCTCTTGGAGTTGCTTGAGACCTGTCTGGTCGCAGCTTGGCAGGCAGCTGGTGCAGCCATGACCCCTGGGGTCTCGGCTGCCTGCAGTGCAGCCCGTGGGGTTGAGCTTGCTGAGCCCTGCACTGCCCTGGGTTGCTGCTGCGGCTCCATAGAGCCGTGTCCCCAGGACTCAGCTGCCCTTCTCCAGGGGACAGCAGCAGGGACCCCAGGGCACCTCCCCTGGGGAAGCTATGCCAGGGCTCTGCCTGCCCTCCACCACCCCACATTGCCGTTGTGCCAGGTGGAAGATGCCGCTAAGAGGGTGAAGACAGGAGCTCGTTCCTGTCAGGCAGCGTGCCAGGCCGTATCCCTGTGTCCTTGCATCACGTGCTGTCGTTCGGTCACTTCTCTCTGCAGGTGTAGGGGGGGCAGGACCCCACTACCCTTCCCTATAGGACAACTGGGCTGGAGGTGCTGCAGGCAGCAGGACCAGGGTGAGGGGACAGTGTGGGGAGAAAAGCAACACCGCCGACTTGGGGTGCCTGCAGGCGAGGGAGCGAGGGTCGGCTCTGCCTGCCCTGTCCGGAGGTCCCGCACGGGTGGTGTGTGCCGGCAGCCTGGGTGCTGCCTGCGCTGCCTGTACCGCCGGTCCCTCGCCACGCGATGGTGCCGCTCGCCCGGCCCTTGGCCAGCTCCGCACGGCAGGGCTGGCAGCCTGCCCTGCCTGCGGTGGGGTCCCTGCCTGGCCGGCGGTAGGGTACACCCTGGCTGCAGTGGGGTGACAGAGCTACCCCAGGTCCCCAGAGGAGAGGCAGGCAGAGCCACATGTGGGTAACAAGGTTGAAGCTGGAGGAGAGGGGGCCGAGACCCCCTTAAAACACACCATTAATGCTCCTCCCCAGCAGTGACAGTGTGAAGTGTATGAGACCCAGGGCTACCTGTCCCTCTGTCCCTTTAAGCCACTGCACTGCCCCACCTGGCCCTCCCATAGCCCCCCACCTGCCTCTGGGGCTGAACCCCCTGCTGTCTTTGTTCCCTTACCCCAATGCTGGGGGCAGCAAGGGCATTGTTCCCATGGGGCACCCCAAACCCTGTCACCCAGGAAGGTCAAGGTTAACTGGGGCGGGGGAGCAGAGGCTGCTGTAGTGCTGTGGTTCATCGCCATTCTCATGCAGCCACGGCGGGATTTCATTTGATTGGAAAAAATAATAGGAGCCATTTATCTCCATGGCTTTATGGGCTCCTAACATCCCCACAGCCCAGCTAGGCTGGGAGGCTGGCAGTGCCCACTCAGAGCCCACCCTCTGGGGACACAATGACTTTCATCCTTGAGTCCTGCACTCCATGGTCCCTCTCTGAGGGCAGAAGGTGCCGGGGGGCACTCGGGGACCCCTCTGGGTGGTTGCCAGGAGCCACCCAGTGAGCACACCAGTGCCAGTGCTGCCCCCAGCCTGTCTCATGCTGGGTAGCTGTCCCAGCTGGCAGCCAAGCTGGCAGCCCTGTCAATAATAATAATTAAAAATTAATACTAATCAAAAAGGAGAGGCAGATGGCAGCAGACAGGCGGCAGGGCTGCAGGTGGGGGGTTGCACTGGCGAGAGAGGGGCCTGCAAGGACAGGGGTGAGGAGGGCAGGAGTGCTGTGGGGTCCAGTGGGGAGAGTGGTGCAGAATGTGGGACTGATATGAAACAACAGATGGGGGATGTGGGGCTGCAGTTGCTGTGGGGCACAGCAGGAGTGAGGAGAGAAGCACAGCTCTGGGCTGGTGCAGGGATGGAGATCCATGTCCCCCTCTCTGGGCAGGTGGAGTGGGTTGGTGGTGCTGGGTGCCTCTACAGGGTCACTTTGCCAGCAGCTGGCGTGCAGCCATGGCCAGGCACTGCCAGTCTGGCTTCTCCCTGAGCCACTGGCTCTGTCAGCAAGGACAAATCCTGCCTCCTGCCCTCAGCATGTGTCTGGGGCCAGGATGGGTGCAGGCACCCATTCTGTTACAACCAGTGGGTGCTGCAGGGTTAAAATCCCCCAAATAACTGGAGAAGGAGCTGCTGGCTCCGTGCAGGGTGTGTGGGCCGGTGAAGAACAGGCAGCGCTGGCTCACCGTGGGAGTGGGCAGGCAGTGCGGCTGCCGGCACTGGGGCTGTGTCACACTGTTCCTGCAGTGCCTGAGCCTGTCACCCAGCCAGGGGTCACAGGGATGCTCTGGGCCTTGCAGGAGGGATGTGTGTGTGCGGAGACCCCCGTCCATGGGTACCACCAGCATCCTATGAGCATTCCTGGATTGGAGCCCCTCATACCCTCCCTGCCCACCCTGCCAGGCCCTGAAAAGGATACAGACTGTGCTGGCCCTCCATCCAGAATCACCATGGCATGCAAGGAGAGGCACCCAGGGTGAGGGGTACCTACAGCGCACTGTTCCCATGACAACCTCCCGGGAGAGATAGCAGTCAGTGTGGGAGATGGGGGAGGTGAGGGGCTTGTGGACCCCTCCACACATGGGCTGCTGTGCCTGGCAGGACGCAGTGGGGCACAGCAGAGGGGCTGCACATGTGGGTCTTGCTCCAAGACTTGGGCTCTGCCTGCTCCATCCTGTTCCCTGCCTGCTGTCCCTGCAGTGTGGGGCAGGCAGGCATGGCAATGCTGGTGCTGCCTGTCCAGGCTGGGCTGCTGCTCTACAGCAATAGCTTTGCACGGGTTCTTTGCACAGCTGGTGGGGAAGGGGTTAAGTGCCTGCAGGGTCCTTCCCAGTGCCAGCAGCAGAGGAGGGGAAGACAGGGACAGTATCTCCTGCCCTGCGCCTCAGGGAGCCTGTACCTGAGAAGGGTCCTTTGCTGTCACTTCTCATCTGGGTGGATACCAGGCTCTACAACACGGCTGAGCACTCTCCTTCCCCGCAGGGACGGGCAGGCACTTCTCGCTTGGCAGAGGCAGGCGGGGGGAGCGACTGGGTGGGATGGGGACAGGGATGGGGATGGGGACAGCGTTGGGAGCTGTATGGACGCAGACCTGCAGGCATAGCTGCAGCACGGGGCTGTGCAGGTGGCAGGCAGTACCACCACCCCTGTGGGGTGTGTTCTGCTGGACCTACATCATGATCTGGGTGCCCCCAGCTGGCTGGTCCATGCCCATGGGGTCTTTTCCTGCCCCAGTTGCTGTGCCTGTGCTTCTGTGCAGCCCCTGCCCGCAGCCCCCTCCCTTGGCTCCCCATGTGGATGCCACCAGCTCCAAGGGAACAACAAAGATCCATTAGCACACCACCCTCTCATCCTCCCAGTGTGACATAGGGACCAGTCACTCTCCTGGTTCACAGGGGAGCAGCTGTCAGCCCTGGGGTGCAGAGCACATGGCAGGCAGCACCACTGATGCCTGTCCTTTCCCTCCAGGCCCTGTGCACCCTGGTGTGCCCTTGCAAGGGGCTGGTGATGCTCCAGCTCACAGCCATCCCCTTCTGCGAGGCTGGGGGCTGCCAGGCTCCCCACCAGGCTCCCTGCATGCCCCAAGCACCACGTTTCTGGCTGGGAGGGCTGGTGTTTCCCAGGCGGTCGATGCACCCATCGATCCCGCACAGCTCCGGCGGCTGCTCTCCCACAGCCCTGCTAATTAATTGTCTGCTGCTGCTGCTGCTGCTGCTGCTGTGGGAGTGCTGGGCACCCGGGGCGCCTGGGCTGCCTGCACCCTTCCCTGCTGGCACCCTGCCATGCCTGCACCCTGCCCTGCTACCAGCTCACAGCTCCTACCCCACACGTGGCCTGGAGCTGGTGCCCACCTGTGTCACGGAGTGGGGGGAGTCTGTATCAGGCTAGGGAGGGGGCTGGCAGGCCAGAGCAGGGTGAGAAGCACAAGGGTCTGAGCAGGAGTTTGGGAGGCAGCGCATGGCCACTTGCAGCCCCCGCCAGTTGCCCATGTCCAGGACAACCTCCCACTGCTCAGTAATGTGCCTGACCCAGCCTGCACCAGTCCCCAGCGAGGCATGGGGACAGGGACGGGGACAGGGATGCTGCCTTTGTGCCGGGATGTAATGAGATTTCTGCTTGGCTGCCTGGATAGAAAATCCCAGACAGAGGATGCGAAAATCCTCACCAAGCCCAGGCAGCCTCCTGCCCTGGGCGTACAGGGGTGCCCCCAGCCCAGCACCCACAGTGTTCCCAGGGAGGCATCAGCACCAGCTCGGCCTTGGAGCACCCACTGCACTGCTTGGCATGGGGTGCCCATGTGCAGTCCAGTGGCTTCGCTACACATTCACCCCACTGACCCCTGTCCCAGCTCCACTCTGCCACTGTTTCAGCCACCCCATGCCAGGGCTAGGGGTGCCAGGCACACCCTTGGGGACTCCAGGTTGCATGCCACCACCTCCTGTCTGCCTGGGCACAGGTGTCTGCATCCTCGTGCTACCGGACCCTGATGCTCTCTGGTGAAATTCCTGGTACTGCAGTATTGTGTCCACAGGACCCTCGTGTGCAGGGTGGCACCATGCTGCACCTTTGGCTGCCTCATTTTCCCCCACAACAGCAGCAAATCCATCTCCTCAGAAAACAGGGAACAGCTCTGTGGGTGCTGGGGCTGTGAGGAGCAGGTTGGTGCCGGGATGGGCTTTGCTGCACGTCTTAATGGAACCCTTCCCACCCCTGGCACCGCGCGCCGTTAATCTACTCTTGCAAATGGCTAATTTTGAAAATCCTCTTATCAGAATTAGGTCCTCAACATCCATATTTATTTACTTTTCATTTTCATAATCTTTCCGCTCCTTGTGTGGCTGGGGTTGTTCTCGCTGGCTCCATTTCTGAGCGTCCCTGCGCAGGATGATACCCGGGATGTCCCACACCATGTCATGTAATCCCAGGCCAAGCTGTCCCATGCCATGCTGTATTTGCCACGCTTTGTCCTTCATATGGCGCACGTGTTCCTCACACCTTTGGCTCTGCCAGCGACACCACCAGCGCTGGTGCCTGCTCCCCATCAGAAGACTCTCTTGCCCGTGCCCCGCCCAGCCCCGTCCCTGCCCGGCGCCGGGGCCGCCGCATCCTGCCCGCGGGTCCCTGCATTATGCATTGTTTATTCGTCAGCACCTTCCCTGTTTGTAACTCAATTAAGCAGCCGCGGTTTTGCTAATACAATGGTGTTTAATATTCGGCTTCCTTAAATACCACAAATGGATAGGGAGGCAACGCACAGGCGATCCATTATACATGAGCTCAAATATCTACTTAAATATTTGATAGGAGTTTAGAAAATCTCAGGGCTGGCCTTGCCCGTGGCTGCTAGGGCTGGGCAGGAGGTCAGCATGGCACAGGTAGGGGCTCTTCCAGGCCTCATGGTAGTGGGAGCTGCCTCATCTTGGCTGGCCCAGACAAAATTGGCACCTGGGACACATCGTGAGAAGTGAGCGCTGCCAGGGAGGTGATGCCCCTGGGGAGGTGGCAGCTGAAGCCCACAGAGCCTGGTGATGCCCTCCCTCCGGCTCAGCCCCAATCGAGTCTCTTTCAGATGAAAGTCCTGGCACAATGGCTGTAGCACACGGCTGAGCCATGACCACAGCACACTGGAGAGGAGAATTAATTTTTAATTCCACCCTAATTACTCCGATTAATAATCCATTTACGGGACCCAATGGGGTCAGTGTTTCTGGTGTCCCCCCAGGGTTTGTGGGACACCCAGGTGCTGAGCACATGGCACTGGGGGCAATGGGCCAGCTGAGTACTGTATTCTTTTCCCCAAAGCCCCTGAGTCCTGTGGCTCCCTATGTGCTGCAGCCTCTCACACCACCCTGGCAGGTGATCAGGGGTCTCAGGTGCCCACATGGGCATGAGCCGGGCAGACATGGACCCTTGGCAACAGGGCTCAGGGCTCTGGCAGCTGTGGAGCAGGATCTGGCTCATCCATCCCCTCAGCTTCTCCTCAGCAAGAGGGAAAGCAAGCGGAATTGAAAGTGATCTCCCCAATCTGTATTAATTAGAGTCTATTAATTCGTCAGCATGCCCTGCCACTTCCCCACTGACGACCCAGCCGTGCTGGTCTGCAGCACAGGAGGGACACACAGAGTGACACCACGCAGCCCTGGCACAGCACCTACGTGGCACTGCGCATCACCAGCACACGGTGAGGGAACCGGGAGAAGCCAAGGCAGGACCGGGCACCACCAGCAGCCCCTGGACAGGGAGGATGCAGTGGGTGCCCACACAGTGGGAGTGTTGTTGCTGGCACTGCTGGCAGAGCACCAGGAGTGGGAGAGCGGTGCAAGGAGCAGATGGGGCTACCACCATATGGGGGGCCCCGAGCCCCCTCCCCACCATGCTGCCCCAGGGTGGCACCATGCTGGGCACCCTGCTCAGGTGCCATCTGTGCTGGGTACCCTCGCCTTGCCCTGCCCCACTGCCAGCCTGGGGGATCCAGCCACTGTGAGAGCCCAGGCTGGGGGTCCCGGTGCTGCGGGGGAGCTCACCCTGGTTCCCATGGCAGCCCCCCCCAGAGCTCATGTGCAGAGCGGTGACTTCAGCAGGAGCAGATGGAGCTGCAAGGAGTAAAAACATCCTGTTTCCATGCAAATGCCATCAGTAATAACGAGCCAGCCTGAAGGAGGGTGGTTATTGCTGTGCCAGGGCTCTGCCCATAGGGGCTGGGGCTCTCCTCTGCCACTGGCCCTCACCAGTGTCCATACAGGACATGGCACCACCTGGGGTAGGCGCATGGTGGGACGGGAGCAGGCACACGTGGGTGTCACCCCACACTCACTGCCCTACCTGTGTGCATGGCCAGTCCCCAGCTGCATTGGCATGGGAGGTCCCTGGAGGGTGTGATGATCAGAGATGGCTCTGGTCTTGTCCCAGGGCTGTGCTGGTGGTGGGCTTGGCTCTGCCTGGCACTGCAGCATTGTGCTGGGGTGGATGGAGCCGTGGCACAGCTGGTGCCACCCTGGAGAGCCGCGCTGGTTTCCCACCCTCTTCAGTTCTTGAAGGCATCAGAGCAGTTGTTAATTGTTCCTGATGCTGCTAATGAAATTATTGCTGCGTGACGCTGGGAACCACTGCCTGGCCCCACAGCTGGGGACAGGGACTGCTCAACACTGCTGGCGTGGAATCTGGCTCCCAGAGGGTTTGGGGAGCACCTTGGGCACCACTGTACAGCCTCACCCCCCTTTGACCCTTGCCCCTTGTCTGCACTATAATCTGCTCACTGGTGACAGCAGTACTGCTTGAGGGCACCTTGGTTGGCTTCAGGGAGGGCATGGGGAGGGAAGGGGATGTATCCTGCAGCCACAGTCCCTGGGAGAGGCCAGCTTCGCTGAGCGTGGGGTACCTTGAGGCCAGATCCCCACGTATGGCAGTGAGGTGGGGCCCCACAGGTAACCCACGTTCCTGCCAAGATGGTGTCCCCACTTCCATAGCATTTCCTAGCATGAGACACACAGTCGCCCACCAGAGCTGTGGTGGTGCAGGGCAGGGTGTCTGCAGGACCCTCATCTCCTGGGATTGTCCTCCCACCCTCCACCCATGGGTTGCCAGGCTGGGCTGGGGGGGACCCTTGGGCATCACCCGGTGTTGCAGCAGAAGTTTAGGGCAGGGTGGGTTGTGGAGATGCATCGGGTAGCGGGGGT
>NW_021939882.1:2579850-2637745 GCF_001715985.3 Manacus vitellinus
CAGCCCCAGGGACCCTGCGTTCTCAGCGCGGCCCCGTCTGCAGGGGGACACTGCAGAGCCGGCGCGGTGAGTGGGCATCCTTTGGATGCAGGGGATCCCATATGGGGGGTGCTGTCATACTGACCCCCAGCTGGGCATGGAGCAGGGCTGTCCCCATGGCACCCATGGGGACGTGGTGATGGATGGATGTGGGGGGCAGAGGGGCAAGGGGTGCACCAGAGCAGTCCACACCAACCCTGCAATGGGAAGTGTGGGGGGTCTGGCGGTGCCAGCGCTGGTTCAGGCGGTGTGGTGCTGGTGCTGGTCCCCACCACTCGCTTTGCAGGCAGCTCACAGCCGGCCGCGGCGCGACTGAGCCCAGCCACCAGCACGGGCACCGCTCAGCACAGACAGGGCTGGGCCTCTGCTCCAGCCTGGCATAGCATGGCACGGCATGGCATGGCATGGCATGGCATGGCATGACACAGCTCCCCTCCCCCAGGGAACCGAGGCACAGGCTGGGGGCGGGGAACTCGGCTGTCCAGGCAAAGTACCCCTAACTGCCCGACAGAGCAGCATCCCCGGTGTGCCCACTGTGGCTGGTGCCTGCAGGGGAAGGGCAAGGGTGACAGAGAGGGCTGGGGCTCACTTCTGGGCAGCAGTGAGGGGCAACCTCTCGAGATGGGAGCCTGTCCTGCTCGACTGCTACACTGGATAGTGGGCAAGGGCACGGGAGCAGGGTCCTTCCTGAGAGCTACCACTGATCCAGCAGTGCCGTGGCATCTTTGCAGCAGGTGCCAGACCCTAGTGCATCTCCTGCTCTGGCGAGTGTGACCCACAGCAGCCACAGCAGATGCTGTCCCAGCTCCTCTTGTTGGGGCCACAGGCTCTGCTCTAACCCTGCACAAGCCACATGGTGCAGTTGGATTCACTGGTCTGCCAGGGACCCCTGGGCTCCAGCAGACAACCCCCAACCACTGCACCCCACAACGTGGTGCCCCACAGCCTGGCATGCCAGGTCGTTGCATCGCACAGCACCCCACAACATGTGCCTGGCTGGGCACTGGTGGCTCTGTGGGGCAGGCAGGAGGGCAGGGTGGCGGGCAGGGCTGGCACACACCGGGCACTGGGAAGCTTCCGTGCCGGCTGTCAGCATGAGCACGCGGCAGACGCAGCCTGCCCAGGGCTGTTTGTTCTGGCTCGGTGCCACGCGGGGCTGGCACTACATCAAACCGTGCGGAGCCTGGCAGGTGCTTGCGGGAGGGAACAGGGGCGCTGACGGTGCCGCCAGGGGCTGGGCACCCCCGGAGCCACTGCGGGCCCTTCACAGCCTGCCCCACCTGGGTGGTCGGCGGCACACGAGACCACTCTGTAACTGGTGCTGGTGCCCAAGGGATGATGGCGTGGGGACCGTGCGCTGTGCATGGCCTGCTATCCCCTACCCTCGGTGCCAGCACCACTCTGGGTCCCAGCACCATCTCTGGTCCATGTGCCGCTTGTTTGCCTATGGGCATGCTGGGGTGGGCTGGCTCCAGACTGGGCACACTGGGACCCTGTCTTCATCCAATCAGTCCCAGTTGCCCAGTTACCCTGCTGTCAGCTCGTGCTTTGGGTGCTGCTCCCGGGTGGGTGTCAGGCAGATTGCAGCTCTCTGTGGGGCCCCAGACCCTGCTTAGCCCAGGGCTCCTGCAGGACCAGGGTCTCAGGTTCCAGACCCCTCAGCCAGCCCTTGCTGCCACAGGGTTGTGAGGTGCTGGGGCTGCGGTCACCACCACGTGCCACCCGTTGGTATGAGGGGGAGAGACTGCGGGACTGGACCCTAGCATCTGGGACTGTTGCACGAACAGAGGGGCCTTCCTGACCCTGCACTTATTTCCCCTGCCTGCTCTGGTGGGATGCAGGACTGAGGGTGACCTTGACACTCCTCCCACCAGGGCCAGGGCTCAGCCGGGGTGTTTGCTTCTCACTGTCAGTTAAAAGAGAGTCAAGAAAGCCACTCAGCTTCCCCAGAATTGGGACCGCAGGGACAGCTCCCGCACATGGGACTGGGCTGGTCATGTGTCCCCCACCATCCCAGTGCCAGGTTGGGCTAGAGTCTCATCCCCCACTGAGCAGAGGCCAGGACAGGACTCTCCCCGTGCAGTGCTGCTGAGAAGGGCTGTCAGGGCTTGGAATGGGTCCTGCCAGCACACGAAGTCTGGTGAGCTTTGGGGCTTCACAGACACCTGGGGTTGGTGGGGAACAGTTCCCCTCTCAGCCCTGGCTCTGTGTGTGCCTGGTGGAAGAGTGCCTTGCACTGGGTGCCAGGGCTGGTAGCCCCCAGGCAGGTGGAGGTGGTCCCTGGGGAGGAGTTGCCAGCCCTGGCTGCCTTTGCTGGCACTGGCACCATTGTCCCCAGACCCTAGGCACAGGGCAGTGTGGGCCATGCGCAGGCACAGCGTGGGCACAGCCGGGGCGTGCAGCCCTGGGCTGGCGCTGGGAGCCCTGCCCACCCTGGCACATACTAATTGCATGTAATGGGGAGAGCGGTATCAACTCAAATCCGTAATTAGGCAGCTCCATTGTCATGCAAACCTGCCTAATTCATTCATAACGAGCGCTTGCTTCATCAGCGCCCAGACTCTGCCAGGCACTCACCGGGAGACAGGCACCCCCACTCAGCATCCCCCATGGCCGTGGGGCTGGCACACGTGGGGCACATGCCAGCAGGGCCAGGACAGTGGCTGGCTCACTAGGACATGCTGGGATGTTGGGTACGTGGTCCTCGGGCAGGCAGGGGCACCCCGGAGGGCACTGTGCCCATTGGAGCATGGGGGATGCGTTGGCATCATGTGCCCATCGTCGCGTCGTCCCCAGTGCTCAGCACGCGCCAGGCTGGCCGGGAGCCAGGCCCTGTTACCCAGCTTTGGCATCCGACCCTGCTGGCTCCCTGCCCAGCTGGGGCTGGCACTGGCACCCGCCTGGCATTGCCGTGGGACTGCGTGGGGCGGGGAGGTGGGTGCAGGAAGAGCCTTCGCTCATGTCCTGATGCCCCAGGTGAGGGTTGAAGCAGCTGTGGGCAGCTGGGCAGTGCTGGGCAATGCTGTGGCCCATGGCTGGGTGTCTCCCAGAGGCAGAACTGGCTCATCGTGGCTCAGAGCCAACCTCTCCCAGCAGGATGGTGCCCGGCTCAAAGCCTCAGACAAGCTTTTTGATTGTGTCGAGTTGTGCCAGTTCCCTTCTCTGCACCCTGCAGAGAGCAAAGTGCCAGCAATGGGATGCCCCTCTGTGCAGGTTGGCACCCGCAGGCTCCCCTGGGCACAGATGGGCACCCTCTGCCCTCCCCCTAATGCCCACCCTTCCCTCGTTAAGGCCGTCGCAATCAGCAGCAATTATTGCTTTAATTACCTGCTGCTGGGGCGCAGGCCTGGCGTCGGCAAAGTGCAAGGAAATCTTTCATGTTAATGGTGTGCCAGGCCTGGCATGGACACGATGGATGGGGTACCAGCTGGGAGCAAATCTGCTGTCTGCAAAGCCCACAGGGGTTCAGGGAGGTCCACAGAGGGGGGCACAGTGGTGGAGGCAGGTGCTGGTGTAAAGGTCCCACACACCGCTGTGGGGACCCCCAGAGTGGCAGCAGCAGGCAGGGGTGCATGCAGGGGTTGGAGACAGAGGGAGGATGGGGCAGGATGCCCCATCAGGGGTGACCGATGGTCACCAGGGCAGCAGCATTCAGGGCAGACCCGTGCCATTGGAGCGCTGTCCCACTGCAGGCAGCCACCTGCTCCCTCCCCGGGGCAGCTGTGCCAAGCAGGCACCCACCACTGTGCTGGTGCCGGGTCTGGCACTGCCGCAGCCTCCCGTAGGCAGCCCCTCCTTGCCAAGAACATGCTGACCTTCCCAGTGTCTCCCCGCAGCAGGCACCGAGGCACCCAGTAGGCTGCTCCCGGCACTGCTGGGGACCGTGGCACCAGCACCAGGGCAGGATCAGCCCTTTGAGGACCAGAGGGACCAGGCTGGGAGCACCTGTTGGCAGCCAATGGGTCTTATTAGTGTCCCCCAACACTGGGCAGTGCAGTGCAGGGCAGTCTCTCCTTGCCCAGTAACACCAGTACACCTGGTGTTTCTGCTGCTGTGGAGGTGCAGGTGCTCAAGTGAGAGGCTGTGTGGTCACCTGGGGTGGCAGCGGTGGGGCACAGGGAGCAGGGGGAGCTATGTACATGGGGAGGGGACTGGGAGCAGCTGGGGGTCCCATAGTGCTGGGGTGGTGAGGGCTGGTGCTTAGAGCCCACAGCAGGGTGTCCCCATCCCCTCTGCGTCCTGAGGTGTGTGCTGCAGCCCTGCTCCCCAGCCCACCACCCTGTCCCCTTCATCCCCATAAGCGCTCGTTAGCCCACGTGTGTGTGGGGGATAATTGCTATTAAAGCCCTGCTTAATGCACAGACTTTACTGGCAGGGATTTATCTGGGCTGGAGCAAACCGCGCTCGCAGTCAGCCCTTTGACTGCAGGGAGAGCGGCCAAGGCTGTGCCCTGCCATGGTTGAGGGGGGGCACGGGGTGTGTGGAACCCAGCGTCCCGCATCCCCCTGGTCCCTGTCTCCCTGGTCCCCGATCCCGCCGAAGTTCCCCGGTTCCTTTTGCCAAGGTGACATAAGCATCTCGCCTGTTTCCATGGCAACGCAGCGGCAGGTGAGCGCGAGGCCGATGCGGGAGCCGGCACGCGCCACGTGGGGGGCCGCTGCCCACGGGGCGCCCACGCTGCGCCCGCACCCACGGACTTGGGGTGGGGCCACGCTGTGGGGGGGGGTCCCACAGGATGTGGGGGGCCCACAGTGCACGGGGGTGGCTGCAAAGCACGGAGTGCCTATGGGATGTAAGTGCCCACAGAGTGTTGGGCATCCACAGTGCATGAAATCCCTGCAGAGCCATAAAGTGTGGGCTGGCTGTGGTGCATTGGATGGCAACAGGGTGTGTGGGGTGCCCGTCATTGATGGGGCGCTCGTGGTGTGTGGGGCAACCAGACCACAGCCCCTCTGCTGCCTCATGGGGCTGCAGGCCAGCTCCAGCCTCCCATCTATGCCACATGGGTCTATCCATGTCCACACCACAGCACAGGGCCCCACCAGTGCCTGGCACAATGCTCAGTGGCAGGACAGCATCCCATTCGGGACTAGGCAGCAGCACCCTGGCTCTGCACTCACTGCACATCCCCAGATCCGTTTGCTGCCCATGGTCCCATCCTGCCCACAAGGCACCCAGCACCCTGGTTGGGTGGGCAGTGGGAGGGGCTCCATGCCCATCCTGCCTCCCCCACCCATTGCTGCTGGCCCCGAGTTTCCTGTGCCCCTCCGCTCAGCTATGATGGATACCCACACAGCTCAGTAATTGCTGTACTAATTTCGTATGTGATTAGAAGGCCGGTCCCACAGTTCACCTGGCATGCCTGCCACAGTCACCCGGGCAGGAGGCAGCTGTGGTGCTGTGCAGCAGCAAACATGGTATTTCACAAATAAATTGGGTTTATTTACGCAGCGCCCATGTGCCAGCATGGGTATTGTAGCATGGGCACCCAGGAGTGCCCGAGCAGTGGGCACAGCAGTGCAACCACGGGTGATGCAGCAAGCGGTGCCGCAGCCGGCGTCAGGGACGGCACCGTGCTGGGGACCGCAGCGCCTGTCCGCGCCGTGACCCCCTGGGCTGGCCCCAGGCTGAGGCTGGGGGGGGGTCGTTAAACCAGTGAAATATGAAATGCCTGTATATCCCCGACAGGGGTTTTAATTAAATTAATTGCCAGTGACATTGTAAAAGTGCTGATGGGGTAATAACTGGCGCGTTATGGTCGCCGTTTATCTTCCCCGCGTAAATTAGCTGCCGCACCTTGCCCATCCCGGCGGGCATCATGGCAGGTTCATCGGCACCCACTCCCCGGCTCCGAGGGGCCTGATCCAGCTGGGGAGAGCAGCAGGGCCTGAAGCTCCCCTGGGAGACCCAGGCAGGGCCTGAGGTATCCCTGTGTCCCCTGTGTCCCTGTGGCGCAGGCGGCTGTGCCAAGCAGGAGCCAGCTGGGGTGGGCACGAGCAGTGGGGTCCCATGGGCACATGGGGAGTGGCTGGTGGTTGCAAAACGAAGGCACTTAATTACTGCGCATTCCATCCCATTTAATTGCTTATTAAATCCTAACCAGCCAATTAGCAGCAGCAATTACAGCTTCATTCAGTGACACAATCGCTATTTTATCGTTTGTTAATCAAATGCTTATTTAGGGCCCTGGTTTATTAACTCTTTCTGCGGCAGACACCGGTGGGGTGGGGGGAGGGGGGACACCTGGCCATGTCTAGGATGGGGGATGCAGGCGTCCTAAGGCTGTGCCGTATGTCCCCAGCACTGCTGTCCCCATGGTGGGACAAGCATGCAGCCCTGAGCCACCCTTGCCACCCTGGGGACAGCCAGCCCCCACATGCCATGCCAGTGAGGGTGTCAGTGGCACAGGACAGGATGGACTGCTGTGCTGCCCTGCTGTGTGCCCACCACTTGCCCAGCATCCCTGTGACACTCTGGTGCTGCAGGGCAGGATGCAGCCTCTGGCTGATGCCTTACAGCATGCTGGGGAGGGGGTGGCAGGCACCCCAGAGGCGTGAGCAATGGCCCTTGTTGGTCACACTACATTTCCTTTTCATTAGCACTAAGTGTGGACATGAGGGATCGGCGCGGGTTCAGCGGGCGCAGCCACCGTGTGGCTGCTCTCCCTGATGGATGGCAGGGATGGGAGGGGGCTCCCACTTCGCAAGCGGGGGGACGGTGGTGATGCACAGGACCACTGGCATGGGGCCTGCTGGGGTGGATGATGGCCCAGCCAGGGCATGCTGGAGGTGGCCGAGCCCCATTTCCCCGCAGGTGCTCAGCAAAGCGCAACTGTGGCCAACCCGGCATCCGGCGCATCCCCGGACCTGCTGCCGCACTTCCAGCTGGAGCCAGAGGACGTTTACATTGTGAAGAACAAGGCAGTGAGCCTGGCCTGCCGTGCAACCCCTGCCACACAGATCTACTTCAAGTGCAACGGCGAGTGGGTGCACCAAAGTGACCACGTCACGCAGCACAGCACTGACCGCAGCACCGGTGAGCACTAGCGGGAGGGACGGTGCTGGCCCCAGTCACAGGGAGCCACGTGTGCCACTCTTGGTAGGGCTTGCATGGGGCTGGGGCCGTGGGGACTGCTCCTGGCACACCTCTGCTGACACGCTGCCAACCGGTCCCAGGGCTGCCAGTGATGGAGGTGCGCATCGAGGTCACTCGCCAGCAAGTGGAGAAGATCTTTGGGCTGGAGGAGTACTGGTGCCAGTGCGTGGCCTGGAGCTCCTCTGGCACCACCAAGAGCCAGAAAGCCTTCGTGCGCATCGCCTGTGAGTGTCTTGTGGGTGCCCAGATGAGCAGTGGGCACTGGCCTGGCCCCACCCTCACCCCTGTGCCTCCCCAGATCTACGCAAGAACTTCGAGCAGGAGCCGACAGCCAGGGAGGTCTCCATCGAGCAGGGCATCGTGCTGCCATGCCGCCCTCCTGAGGGCATCCCCCCTGCCGAGGTGAGTCCCTGCAGCCGGGCAGGGCAGGATGAGGATGCCGTGCGTGCTCCCACACAGGCACATGGTGATGTCCTTGTGCTCTGCAGGTGGAATGGCTGCGCAACGAGGAGCTGGTGGATCCGGCGCTGGACGCCAACGTCTATGTGACGCCAGAGCACAGTCTGGTGCTGCGTCAGGCCCGCCTGGCCGACACTGCCAACTACACCTGTGTGGCTAAAAACATCGTGGCCCGTCGCCGCAGCTCCTCTGCCGCCATCATTGTTTATGGTACAGCCCCACTTTGCTGGTCCCTGCCATGCTGCCCCAGTGTCATCCTCCCCGTCCTGTCCCTCCCCACGTCCACTTCATGGCAGGGCACTGACGGGTCCCTCTCCACCCAGTGAATGGCGGCTGGTCGACGTGGACGCAGTGGTCAGGCTGCAGCACCAGCTGTGGACGGGGCTGGCAGAAGCGGAGCCGGACGTGCACCAACCCCACACCCCTCAACGGAGGGGCTTTCTGTGAGGGCCAAAATGTGCAGAAAACCGCCTGCACCACCCTCTGCCCAGGTACCCGTCCTGCCCAGGGCACCACCACCGCCCCACCGTGCGGATGCTGCACTCCCCACTGCGCTCATTGAGGTCCCTGTCCTCACCGGCTGTCTTGTCCTCCAACTCCCCTGTGTGTCCGTCTCTGCCAGCCCTGGGGCAGGGGAGAGGGGTGGTAGCGGGTTGGTAACCTCGAGCTGTACCCACAGTGGATGGCGCCTGGTCAGAGTGGAGCAAGTGGTCGGAGTGCGGGGCCGAATGCACCCACTGGCGCAGCCGGGAGTGCTCAGAGCCAGCACCGCGCAACGGGGGCCGGGATTGCCATGGCCCCGAGTTGGACACTCAGAACTGCACCTCTGAGCTCTGCACCCATGGTGAGCATGGTGGGGATGACAGGATTGTCCCCTGGGAAAGGGGGCTGGGGGTGGCTGTGGGTGCTGACACCTGCCCTGCACAGCTGCCCCTGGTGCAGAGGACGTGGCGCTGTATGTGGGACTGGTAGCCGTGGCCGTGTGCCTGGTGCTGCTGCTGCTGGTGGGGGTGCTGGTGTACTGCCGCAAGAAGGGGGGCCTGGACGCTGATGTGGCTGACTCCTCCATCCTCACCGCCGGCTTCCAGCCCGTCAGCATCAAGCCCAGCAAGGCCGGTGAGCAAGGGTTGAAGGGACAATGCACCGCACTGGGACATGGTGTCCCTTGGGACGTGGGGGTGGCCATAACCCCCAGGTGGATTGGGTAGGGGCTGTTTGCCCCAGGGCATCCCTGGGTGGGGTTCTGTGCCCTGTGGGATACCTGGTCTTGAGCTGGGGTTCTGTGCCTTATGGGGCAGGGATGTTGAATCTTAAAGAGTCCCTGACTGCAGGGTCAGTGCTCTGCGTCACGTAGGGTCCCTGGTTGTGGGCAGGGGCTCTGTGTCCTAAAGTATCCCTGTTCCCTACACACAGCACCCTGAGTTGCTGCTATGTGCTCTGAGGACCCCACTGGTGACTGTACCCCAAGGGTCAATACCATGGAGCAGGGACTCAATGCCCTTTCAACCCCCAGGGGTGGCTGTGCCCTATAGGATCCTCACCATGGGGAAGGGATTGTGTGCCCCATGCCCCCTGGGGCTGACTGTGCCACTGCGTTGCTGGGGGGGACCCCCTGTTCCCACCATGCCCTGGCACCATGGTTGCTTGCTCTGTGCCACAGACAACCCCAGCCTGCTCACCATCCAGCCCGACCTCAGCACCACCACCATGACCTACCAGGGCTCGCTCTGCTCACGCCAGGATGGCCCTGCCAAGCTCCAGCTGCCCAATGGGCATCTGCTGAGCCCGCTGGGTGCTGGGCGGCACACGCTGCACCACAGCTCACCTGCTGCTGAGGGCGCAGATTTCGTGGCCCGGCTCTCCACCCAGAGCTACTTCCGCTCTCTGCCCCGTGGCACCAACAACATGGCCTATGGCACCTTCAACTTCCTGGGGGGACGGCTCATGATCCCCAACACAGGTACGCTGGGGCGGGGGGTCTGGAGCATTGCCCAGTGCAGGCAGTGTCCTCATGGGGCTCACTCCCTGCCTGCACCCCCGTTCCCACCCAGGGATCAGCCTGCTCATCCCACCTGATGCCATCCCGCGGGGAAAGATCTACGAGGTCTACCTGACCCTGCACAAGCAGGAGGAGGTGAGGTAGGTGCAGGGGCTGCCGGGGCACGTGGCTCTTGGAAGGGGGTCCGTCCTGACTCAGCTGCCCCCGTTGCTGCCCCAGGCTGCCCCTGGGCGGCCGGCTGCCAGACGCTGCTGAGCCCCATTGTCAGCTGTGGCCCTCCCGGGGTCCTCCTGACCCGGCCTGCCATCCTGGCCATGGGGCACTGCGTGGAGGCCAGCGCCGAGAACTGGAGCATCCGGCTGAAGAAGCAGTCATGCGAGGGCACGTGGGAGGTGAGCATCCACAGGGACAAGGGGATTTAGGGATGGAGGGGGGACGGCTGTGGCCAAGGTGCATTTCTGCCTGGGTGCCGCAGGACGTGCTGCAGCTGGGTGCTGAGCCGTGCACGGAGCTGTACTACTGCCAGCTGGAAGCGCAGGCTTGCTATGTGTTCACGGAGCAGCTGGGGCGCTTCGCCCTGGTCGGGGAGTCCCTCAGCATGGCGGCCTCCAAGCGCCTCAAGCTGGTCCTGTTTGCGCCGGCTGCCTGCCCCTCACTCGAGTACAACATCCGTGTCTACTGCCTCAGCGACACCCAGGATGTCCTCAAGGTACTGGGGGTCCCCATCCCTGCCCATCTCAGCTTGGAGCAAGGGCTGTGCTCCCAGGGTATGGCATCTCCTGCCTGACCACTGCATGTGCCGGCAGGAGGTGATCCAGCTGGAGAAGCAGCTGGGGGGGCAGCTGATTGGAGCTCCCCGGGTGCTGCACTTCAAGGACAGCTACCACAACTTGCGCCTCTCCATCCATGACATGCCCAGCTCCCTCTGGAAGAGCAAGCTCCTCGCCAGCTACCAGGTGGGGAGTCTGGCCAGTGTGTTGGGATGGGGAAGGGGGTGTGGAGGGATGTCTGCCACTCTGACAACTCCCTCCCATCACCCCACTGCAGGAGATCCCTTTCTATCACATCTGGAGTGGGTTGCAGCCCTTTCTGCACTGCACCTTCACCCTGGAGCGCCTGAGCACCAGCACCTGCGAACTGGCCTGCAAGATCTGGGTCTGGCAGGTGGAGGGAGACGGGCAGAGCTTCACCGTCAACTTCAACATTGCCAAGGTGAGGGCAGGGCTGGGGGACTCCTGGGGGTGACCACGAGATGGCCTCACATCCCTCCCCCTTCCCCCTGGTGCTCTTCCCTAGGACACGAGGTTTTCAGACTGGCTGGTCCCCGATAACGAGGTGGCCACCCCAGCTCTGGTGGGCCCCAGTGCCTTCAAGATCCCCTTCCTCATCCGCCAAAAGATCATCAGCAGCCTGGACCCGCCAGGCACCCGGGGAGCCGACTGGAGGACGCTGGCACAGAAGCTCAACCTCGACAGGTGACCCAGGCTGAGAACAGTGATGGGGATGGGGTGGTACGGTAAATAGGGGTTCTGGCCTCAACCTCGACAGGTGACCCAGGCTGAGAACAGTGATGGGGATGGGGTGGCATGGTAAATAGGGGTTCTGGCCTCATCCTGCACCTATAGATGGTTGCTGGAATGCTGTGAGATCCTGGGACCAGGGTGCTGGCCAAGGTGAGGCTAGCACAGGGCTGGTAGCAGAATGTGGAGCCATCCCTGTGCCCTGACATGGTCCCTCTGTCCCCCTCCAGCCATCTCAGCTTCTTCGCCTCGAAGCCCAGCCCCACAGCCATGATCCTCAACCTGTGGGAAGCGCGGCACTTCCCCAATGGAAACCTCTCACAGCTGGCCGCTGCTGTGGCTGAAGTTGGCAAGCAGGACGGGGCCCTCTTCGCCGTCTCAGAGGCTGAGTGCTGAGTGTGGCGGGGAAGGGGGGGCAGGAAACTTCGCTCCCAGGGGACTGCCACCATGGGGCTGGGGGGAGCCCTGGCTGGCCCCCAAATCCCTGCTGCCCACAGCGCACAGGGAGACTGCCTGGCTCCTTGGGAGAGCGGGATGCCTGTGCCCCACGCAGCCAGACCCCCCCAGCCCACTGTGGCGGTGGGGCTCAGCCCGTCCCCGGGGGTCCCACAGCCCCATGGTGGGGGTCGAGGGGGTGCTGGGTGTGCGTCGTGCGTGCGGTGCCGTCGTGCTGTCTGCGTGTGGGGCCGGGTGGCCCCAGGCCCCGTGCCGTGTTGTGTAAAGACCGTTTTTTTAATTCTGTATTAAGTGCATTCAAGTATTTACACTTGGCCTTATGTACATAGCGGTGCCGCGGGCGGGGGGTCTGCCGGACGTGAATGTAAATAAATTCGATATATATTGCTACGTGGGGCTGTGCCCGGCCATGCGCTGCCCCTCATGTTCCCCCTCAGAAGTCAGAGGTATGGAGCACAGCGCTTTATTGGTGTGATGGTGATGGTGATGGCTATTGCCCCGGGCCAGTGGTACGACAGGCCACAGCTGCCACAAGCGCGGCCCCTTTCCCCGAGCCGTCCTCTGATGGCATGAATTTGACGGTGCAGTTGGGCGCCAGGTCCCGCAGAGTCCTCTGGACGCAGCGGGAAAAACTGGAGGGGACAGGAGGGGAGAGTGAGGACTGATGTCCCCCACCCCATTCACCCCATGCCTCCCACCCCATGCTCCTGCCATAGGGTAAGGGTCCCTGGTGGGTTCCTGCCATCCCTGGCCCCACTCACTGTGGGTGCAGCTTGTACAAGGTGCCATCCACCCCCACAGTGACAGACAGTCGGTCCAGGCCCCGGTTCTCCCTCATCTTCTCCACCACAGCAGCCAAGCCGGCAGCGCAGAGCTGGGCTGCCCGCACGGACACAGTATGGCACACTTCCCGCATCAGCACGCTGTCCTCGTAGCTGGCATTGAGCTCCAGGTCCTGCAGGATTTGCCGTATCTGCCGCAGGGCCAGCCCATCGCTGACCCAGACCAATGCCACAGTTAGCACCAAAGTCCCTGTTCCCACCACTGTCCCCATCCCATAGGCTGGAGTGGTGTCACCCTGCCTGTGCCCCATCAAGCATGGCCTCTTCTCCTGGGGTTCCAGCCCCCCACCCCAGGTTCAGGGAACCCAGCAGAGCCCAGCACTCACAGCTCAATGGTAGAGAGGAACTTGGTCTTGAAGATATCCTTGGTGAAGAGCTTGGGGCTGGGATTGCCGTGGAACAGGAGCTCTTTGTCTGACATTGCCAACAGGATGTGGCGCACAATCTCGCCCAGGTACATGCCGCTGATGAGCTTCTCAAACCTGCCCCAGGCACAGCCTCAGCTGGGCACAGCCACCCACTCCCAGCCCCCTCTGCCCCAGGGCCCTTGCCCACCTCTGCTTGCCGGGATTGATGGTCTGCTCATCCACCACCTTGTCGAAGCTGGTGAAGATGTGGTCCAGGCAGCCATTGTCCCCAAAGGCCCCCCACTCCATGTTGATGCACATGCGGCCCTCGTCCCCTTCCACAGTACCCACGTTCCGCATCTCCTCCATGTAGCAGGCATTTGTCCCTGTCCCTGTGGGCCCCATGCTGGTGTCACCCCCACCACAGTTGTGGTAAAGGCACATGGCCATGCCACATAGGATGGGGTGGTGGTGAGGGGATGGGGGACCTCCTGGTTACAGAGGTGCTTCTCACCCACAATGAGCCCGATTTCACATTTTGGGTCTTCATAGCCACAGGACATCATGGTTCCCACTGTGTCGTTAACCAGAGCCACCACCTTCAGCCCTGTATGCTGCCAAACAGGAGATGGGGACACATGCAGCCTAGTGACAGCCAGCTCGCTCCTGGGGCTGGCACCACCTGGGCGCCGGGTGCACCCCAGGGACAGGGATGGACCACAGGACGTTCCCTACATGTTTGCGCTCAGCAGCCTCCCGCAGCAGCTGGACCACGTCCTGCCCCACACAGCCTGAGGCACTGAAGCCTTTGGTCCAGGTCAGCAGCAATGCCTGCAAGAGAGGCAGGAGCAGCCTCCAGGCAGCCGCCTCACACCACATCCCAGTGTCCTTCCTGTACCCATGGGGCTGGAGGCAATCCCTCACCTTATCCAGGCCCACTTGCTGGCAGGGGAAGGAAAAGGTGAAGCCGAGAGGTAGGGTGTGTGTCATCAGGTCCTGCTTCAGCTGGAAGTCCACGATGCAGTCGATGATGTGGTCAAAGAGCTGTGGATTGTGGCCACAGTCAGCATGGCGGGGGCTGGGATAATGCTGCAGGGGGCTCTCCCAGCCCCATCCCAGCCCTACAGACAGACAGCAAGGAGGGAGGCAACGTGGACCCCCTCACACCATCCCCTAACCATAGGTCATCAGCCTCACCGCCTCGCCGGTGCCCTGCATGATGGCAGTTGGGATGACATAGATCTCACTGGCCATGCGGATGCCCTCCTCTGTCACGTGCACCACCAGCACACGGAAATTGGTCCCTCCCAGGTCCAGTGCCAGGAATTCACCTTGCTCTGTAGAGAGCCAGCACAGGGCATCAGCAGAGCCATGGCCTCATTGGCACCCACTTCCCAATGCCCCCGTCCCTCACCGGTGCCATCAGGCGTGTGACAAACGTAGGTGGGCAGCATGCGGACAGAGGCATTGGCATGGGTCTCCTGACCCAGCCCTAGCTCCATCTCCCGCCTCATCAGTGCCTGGACCTCCACCAGGTCATCATGCTTGAGCCGCAGTGGGGCCAGCACCTTGTCCACCTCCCGGCGCTGGGCCTCCAGGCGCACAGCCACTGCTGTCACCATGGCTGCCCCCCGCCCAGACCCATCTGTTGAGGGCAAGAGAGTGGGCACACACTCAGGGGCCAGCAGCCTTGTCACACTCTGCAGGATCTCCTCGAACCTGCCAGAGGAAGAAGAAGATAGCAAGGGCATGAGGCATCCTGCTGGGATGCCTAAAATCTGCTCCTCACCCTGTCCCACGAACAGTCACTCACTTGTGGGTGAGGCTCCTGAGAGCCTGAGACTCTCACAGGGGCCAAGGGAACCAGCTCCTGGCCACTATCCCTGCACTGGGGTCATGACCTTCCTCACCTGGTGTGGCCTTGGTACAATTCTCCATCCACCCCCACATTGACAAGCAGCTGATCCATGTCCCGGGTCTCGCACATGTAGCTGAGGACGGCAGCCAGGCCAGTGGCGTAGAGCGTGGCAGCGCGGCTCACCACCGCCCGGCAGATCTGCTGCACCCGGCTGCAATCTTGCTCATTTGGCTGCAGCCCCAGAGCTTCCAGAGTCGTCTTCGTCACAGCCATGCCTTCCTCAGTGCTGCAAGGCAGAGCACAGCCTTGCAACACTTGCGGGTCCAACAGCTCGCAAATAGGGGCACCCATCCATCACCACCCCATTCTCCCACCCATGGTAGCTCCTGGTCCCCAGACACTCACCTGATGATCTCCAGAACCTGATGGGTCGTGAGCACACCCTTCTCCTTCAGGACAGCAACACTGCTCCCAGTGAAGAGTGCTTTTTCAGCGGCCAGGGCAATCAGCACGTGCCGGGTGATCTCCCCCAGATACAGGCTGCCCACCATCTTCTCAAATCTGCATGCAGCCCACATGGGAGTCAGTTGTGCCTCCCTAGCACCCCTTGGCCCTTTGAGAGCACCCAGGAGCATTGCAGGGCTCCTGTTGTGCTCCTGTAGGTAGGGCCTGACATGCTCAGGGATGGATGGGGAACCCCAAGGACCCTGTCATTGCTGAGGGGTGGGAGCACCTCTTCTCCCCAGGGCTGAAGGATTCTTCATCCACGCACTCATCATAGGGGGTCAGGATGTCACTCAGAATACCATCATCCCCGAAGCGGCCCCACTCAGTGTTGATACACATTCGCCCGCTGGTCTCCTCTGCTGTTTCTACCAGATATGCCTCAGCCATGAAGCAGCAGTTGCTGCCCTTGTCTGCAGGGAGCAATGGGGGTGAGCACCAGCTCAGCCCCCCCCCCAGCACCCTCCACCCTGGCACATGGGGTGCCCGCTGCTCACCTGCAACCAAGGCAACCTCACAAGGTCTTCCCTCTGTGCTGCAGGTCATCATGGTGCCCACCGTGTCATTCATCAGGGCAACAACTTCCACATGGGAGAGCTGACCGGGAGCAAAGTGAGAGCATCATCAGCCCCTCCACAGGGGCAGCCCCTGACCAGGTCCCCCCCACCCCACGGTCCCCCACCTCCTGCTTGTTGATGGCTGACTGTAGCAACTGCACAACATCCCTCCCCACCACGTCCTTGCAGCTGAAGCCCTTGGACCAGGAGATGAGTTCTGCCTGTGGAGAACATGTGGCAGAGCCATTGGCCTCCAGCACTGGACTGGCTTCTCTCCCCACTGCTGCTGTGCTGGGGAGGATGTGGTCACAGCCCGGGACAGGGCCCCTCACCTTGTTCAGCTGTGTCTGCCGACAGCTGAAGGGGAAGACGAAGCCCAGGGGGAGGTGTTCCAGGGGTGTGTTGGCGTCAGCCAGGAACTGGGACAGGCATTGTGCAATGAAATCAAAGAGCTGCAAAGGCATGACTAGGGGTAAGGGCTGCTTCCCTTATCTAGTACCCAGGATGTAGGAGGCAGTCCAGAGCTCCAGCACCAGTCCAGAGCCCTGCCAAGCCTCCATGGTGCTGGGCAGCCCAGCACCAGCCACCCTGTGCCATGGCCTCCTCATACCGCTTCCCCCTCGCCCTGCATGATGTCCTCTGGCATGTCAAAGGTCTTGTACATCATTTGTGGGCTCGGGTTTCCATCTCCAAAGAGGGTCACCAGCAGGGTCCGGACCTGGCTCTGGCACAGCTCCACCACCAGAAAGTCACCCTTCTCTATGGGGGAACAGAGGCTGTGTCAGGCCAGAGACCTTTCCTGTGGCAGATCCCTTAAAATCTGCTCCTCAGCCTATTCCATAGAGGAGGCTCCTGAGAGCCTGAAACCCTCACAGGGGCCAAGGGAACTAGCTCCTGGCCACTCCCCCTGCACTGGAGACTGGCAGAGGGGCAGCTTATGGACTCCATAACTGACTGGAGAGCTGTGTACCCCTCCCCAGCACCCTCAGAGCCAAGTCCAATGAGGTGGGGCTGCAGGTAGCAGGGCAACCCATCCTCAGACCAGGCTGTCTTACCGGTGCCGTCAGGAGTGGCGCAGATGTAGGTGGGCAGCATCTTCAAGGTGGCCCGTGAATGTGTGTGGCGGCCCAGCCCCCTGCGCATGGCCTGCATCATGTGGCCCTTCATAATGTGCAGCCTCTCCAGCGGGATGGTGAGCGCCCGCAGGGCTCGTTGTACCTGGTGATGGTGCATTAGGCCAGAGGCACAGGGACGAAGGGCAGGGGATGCCTGGGGCAGGGACAGACCTTACCGGTGTGCTGGGGGAAGAATCCCGTTCTTGGTTCATCAGATGGCTCATTGTGAACCTGCATGGAGGGAGGTGGCATGTCACCTGCTGAGCGCTGGCCCGCAGGACAGGACTCATGCCTGCCTTTCCCCTGGCACTTGATGGTGTTGGGGGCCTGCCTCCCACCTATCCTCTGTTTCCATGCTCCATCGGGAATCGTTCCTTTGCAGCGTCCGCCCACTGTCTCTGCGATGGTGTAGGTGGCAGCTGTGCCCCACCACGGCCATGGGCGAACCCGACGGGACAGCTTGACGAGGGGGTCTCCGAGACCTGCAAGAGGCCGGAGCTGCTGTCCCTCCCCTGCAACGGCCCGGGGGGCTGGGGGAGCCTGCGCGGCTCCATCCCCGGTCCCACCGCGGCCTCCGCAGGGCAGGAGCGCGCCTCACCGTCAGAGTACGAGCCTGCCGCCGCTCCGAGGCCCGAGCTTCGCCGGGGGCGGCCGGCAGAGGCCGGGGCTCCGCTTGGCGTTGGTCCGGCGCCCGCCGTACCGGCCAGACTGGGGACGGGTTGCTGCGGCTGCCCAATGGCGGCGGAGCCGGGGCTGGTGTGGGCGCCCAGATGTTAAGCCCGTGGGGGCCGGTGTTAAAGCCCGTGGGGGCGCGGGGCGGGCCGTGGCCGGTGGGTTAAGCCCGTGGGGGCCCGGGGCCCCGGTGCCGGGACCGTTTTGGCGCGGGGCGGTCGGCAGGCGCGGGGGACGGCGTTGCCGCTGCCGTCCCTTGGCAACAGCCCCCACCCTCGCCGCGCCATTGGACCGGCCCGCGCAGGCCGGGCCCCGCCGCGGCCAATGGGCGGCGGCGCATTCGGCCACCCCGCGGGAAGGGGCCGCTCCTCGCGCCCGGCCGGGCGGCAGCGCTGGTGGAAACCCGGGGTTTAATTAGCTCCGCATCAGCTCGTCCCGTTAATTAGGCAGCACAGTCCCCCTCTCCCCTGTTCCCGGTGAGGATGCTCCCGGGGAGCAGGTCCCTCCACGGCCCGGTCCGGAGCAGGCAGACCCGCGCTGTCCCGGGGAGCGGGAGCATGGCAGAGCCACCTGGGGACAGGGAAGGCACCAAGGACACGGGGACACCGCGGCCGTGGCTCCTCTGGTCCCCGCATCCGCTGACTGCGGCTGTCAGATGACACCAAGGTGCCCTCCACCCCTCCCGGCTGGGAATGTCACTCTTGTGTTGCTGTGTGGAGCAGGGGGTACTGCAGCCCCCTGCCCAGGGGTCTCTGAGCCCCCACCACCCTCTCCCCCCCAGGACAGGCCTGGGGAAGCGTGATTTGGGACCCACCGTCTGCTGCTCCTCCTCTCCTCCCTCCAGCGCCCTCCCATTCCCCAGAGAAAGCCAGCACAGCTCCGCTGTGGTGCTGCAGTTTCATAAAAACATACATAAATATATTTCCATTTCTGTAACAGAGAGCAAAGCTGCACAGGCACCTATAAAACACACAGTCGCTTCTCCACCCGGCACTCCCCGCACAGGTCGTATAAAACATACAAAAAGGGAGTGGGAGACAAAGGCTGCAGGTGAAGCAGGGGTACGGTGCCGAGAAGACCCTCACTGGGGCACGGGGAGCTGCTGGGGGGTCCCTGCCACATCGCCAGCCTCAGAATTTGTGCCTTCTCCGGCGGCAGCCTTTGGTCTGTTGCTGGCTGCCTGCACGGAGAGCCACGCGCGGCTCCGAGTCCATCACACCGTCCATGGCTTCCGAGGAGACATCGGGTTTCGCAGGGGAGACGTGGAAAGAAAGGTGCTGAAGGGAGAAGGGGCCGTCTGCTGCTGGCTCCCCACTGGCTCCAGCTGAGAGCGCGGGAGGGGACTGTTGGTCTCCTAATCCAGTGAGGGGGGTCTCCACGTCAGCACCTGCAACAAGAGCACACATCAGCCCTCCTGTGTGAGCCACAGGTGCTGCTGAGAGCACCACTCCCCACCTGTCTCCTATTGTCTTTGGATCCCTGCAGGGAAGCACCAGTCTCCCATATCCCCCAGGAAGCTGAACATGTCTTGGTGCCACTGCTCAGAGCATACCCCATCCCTGCAAGGGCTCTGGGTGCTGGCACAGGTCCAGCGGGCACAGGTCCAATGGGCACAAGCAGGGATGTGTACTGGGGAATGCTGACAGCCAGCTAAGCTCACAGCCTCCTGCTCTGCTCAGGAAGCACAGGCCTTTCCAAGGAGAATTTGCTCTGCCAGAACAGCCTAGGCCAAGCCAGGATGAAAAGGGGAGAACTGGGAAAAGGACACTCCTGACCCAGCCAAGCAGGCACAAAAAGCAGTTTAAGCAGTTTCCCACCTTCAGACTTGCTCTCTGAGAGCTCCAGCATCCTGAGGAGGCCCCTCTCCCGCTTTCCGGTGTCCTGCCAAGGAGAGGAGAGCCACCATCATAGCACTGCCACAAGGGAACCCCATAGCCCTGCAGGCACAAGTTCCCCTCAGGCTGGGCACAAGAGGGAATGCTGCATGTCCAGGGCCTCCAGCCACCCACAGGAAGGGCTCTGTTCTGCACCCAGCCCAACTAGTGCTCAAGCAGAGGCAGACAAAAGCAGTTAATTAAGAAAAACCCAGCAAGGAGGGAGGCCAGGGTGCAGGAAGCCAACCCCAAGCCCAGCTGGTGAGCACAGTGCTGTAACATAAATGGAGGCACCAGGGGCTCTGCCACAGCTAGGACATATCCTCCAGAACTGTGCCTCCAAGGGCAGGTTCATCCCAGTCTGTCTGAGGGCACCAAGGCTTGGTGCTGGAGGGAAGGGCCTTCCTTCAGGGCAGAGCCAGATGAGGAATGCACCTCTTGTACCCCCTCTCAGCCCCTGAGAAGATGCAGCCACACTGGTCACACAGGCTAAGGGAAGACCGCTTGGCCTGGCTGCTTTGACCCTCACTGGCCCAGCAAAGTCCCCTCTTCTAGCTGCTCCCTGCCCCCAAAACTGCTCTAGAAGGCACTGGTGTCCCAGCTGCGGGTTGGAGCTGCAAAGCACCCCAAAATAGGCCATGGCAAAAATCCACAAGCCCAACAGAGCCACTAGGAAGCTTTCCAATGGCCCATCCCATGCCCAGTCGTGACCTGTTCCCCCATTGAGCTGCCACCTCAGCACAAGGCAGGGCCAGAGGTAACACAGAGCCTCGCCAAGCCAACCCCAAAGAGCCACCTGGCTCCAGCATCTTTCCTGCATGCAGAACCTGCACACCAGCCAGCTGTGGGGCACAGGGACAGAGTCAAACAGCCCCCACAGAGCCAGTCACATGCAGGAGCAGCCGTGCCCTGCAGTACTCTGAACCACACAGCGCTTGGCTGTATCCCAGCCAAAATCATCAACCAGAAATCTCATCATTTGCATCTGAATCCCCAAAGGGCTGAGGCCTGTGATGGATTTAAGGGATTATACAAAACTAAGACATCATGTTGCATCTTCATGCCGTGAATCACATTTCTGAGCACAGGCAAAGCTGCAGCACTAGGGCTTTGCCTGCAGAAACCAGCAGGAAGGCCTTGAAAGGACCCTCTCTGTGCTCCCCCAGGACCGCTGCGATCAGGAAAAAGCACAGTGGGGGCCAACACCTGGCAAGTGACTGTGAGCCAGCTGCCACCCACACTCCTGCCTCCCACCTCCTCTACCGAGGCACATTCCCCACACCCCACACACCTCCACTGCACTCGCTCCCCCACAATTCTCCCGGGATGCTGTGGTTTGCTCCCAGCACAATTCCCCCTGCTCTGTTTCTGAAGTCTCCCCCGTGGAAAAGGACTTGTGGATGGACTCAGATAGGCTTGCCATCCTGGCGGTGCCCCCCACTCCATCGACATTCAGCCGAGGAAGGCTGCAGGATTGAGGCACACTGGCTGGCAGAGGGACAGCCCTGGCTGTCTGCCCACTGGAGAGGTTACTGGCAGCTCTGCTGGATTAGCTCACCCCTGGGACCAGTCTGTGCTCTCACCGAGCATAGCAGGAAGGAGGGCAGTGAGTTCTCTGCCCACAGTGGCCCACAGGGACAGGCAATCCTACATCAGGTCAGCTCATCCCCATCAACCAGGGAAGCAGCTCCTGCTGCCAAGCCAGCCCCATACCCAGCGCAAAGCAAAGGAGACGGTATGCAGGGTCGCCCCTCACCTTGGCTCTTCGCAGCCTCCTGGTTCCCTGAGCTTGCCTAGCAGCCTGAAGGCAGCTGTCCACGTGCCTCTGATACTGCAGCAGTGGCACCAGTGATTTACAGAGGTAGCACTTCTCACACCTGCCAGGCAGCAAAGGACAGAGCACTGCATTAGGATTCACCGTGCACTGGGCTCCCAGACACCAGCGGTGACTTTCCTCCTCCAGGCCACGCCACGGAGAAGACGTGTCACCAAATCCAGTCTTGCTCAGTGGGGTTGGGCCAGCACCAATCGCAAAGACTGAGTGATTATCAGTTTTCCCTGCCTGTTCCTCTGTATCCTGCTGCTGCAGCAGCGGGACAGTAATCAAATCTGTTCATCTAACTATCTCAAACACCACTGATTTCTCCCCAGACATAAAGCACCCTGTCAAAATCTACAGAAATGAAGTGCACGGGCTTTGCAAAGGGGAGCTAAATTCTGCCTGAAAAGCAAACCAAGTGTGTTAAATCAGAGAGACATTTTACCAGGGCTGGATGAACTTGTCTGACTAGTAAATCAAGTCTTTCTCTGCACTGTCTCCATTTTACATCATGCCATGCAGGGAGAGGAATTGCAGAGCACGTGCTCCTGCTGGGGGGCTGGCTCAGCCTGTTCCTCAAATCCCCTCATTTGAGTAGAAGGTGCCCAGGCTCATGCAGGACAACCGAGTGTTCTTGGGAAGAAAATCATGCTGGGTGAAAGGAGATGAAGGTCAGGCATGGATTTACACACAGCTACACTTGCTTCCACACCAGGGAACCGTGGTCTGCAGGGACTGAACCGTGCAGGAGAGGACACTGGCTCTTCAGAATGAATTCAGGAATGGACCATCTCCAAGAAGAGACAAAGCCCCCAGGGACCAGCCCCAGCAGCATTGCATTCACTTTGATAGGGGTACTCTCTTAGTGAAACACCCCAGGCTCTAAAATGCATATGGAGAGCCCCCATCGAGCAAAACTCTGCAGTACTTTTCCTGTATTTTCTTTCCAGTCAGTGCTGATTACCCAGATAATGTGTCTAAACAGAAGCTGTCCTCTCTATAATTAGCCTAATTCCATTAGTGATGTTGCCATCCACTGTTTGTAGCAGCAAAATTGCTTCCATAGCAAGGATTTTACTGTCAGATCCTCTCTTATGATGCTTTGTGTGGGTGGCAGGAGGAGGGGCTGCATGGAAAGAGATTAAACAAAGCCACTGCTATTCTGAAAGTCTAATTTAATTAAGAATATCACTACAGGTGCCATGTTGACAGCCTCCATGTCCTGGCCTCTTCTTTTCCTGGGGTTACCAAGCTCAAATCTCCCATTAGAAACCAGCTGAGTTAGCACCCTTTTAGCTACAGCTCCACCCCAGCAGCCACACGCCCCTGACCCACCATGGATTGGGCTGAAAGGAAATCAGTGCAAAAATAAACAATCTGAGAACAGCAAATTCCTCTTGCTTCAGTTTAAATATAGCCAGCACTGCAACAAGAGCCACTGACAGAAGGCAATTTCTTAGGGAAACATTGCTATAAAGCCAACGGCCAGCATTTGTACAGGAATAAAGACATCCACAGTCTAGCTAGAATGGAAGCGTGGAAACAATCTTGGAGAAGGCAAGCATACCTACTTACTTGTCAATGTCTAAGTATGAAGGGCTGCCTTCACCACTGGCAGCTTTATTTCTTGCCTCTCTCTGACGCCGGGTGAGCACTGGAGGAAAAACAGAAAGGGTTAACAGAGAGGGCACTACTGTCCACCCCAAAACCACCCCTACACGATGCCCAAATGCAACAAGTTTCCATTGCTTTCACTCAGGGCTGCAGCACAAGTGATGGTAGAGGCAAACACTGGACAGGGACCAGCAGAGTCTTCTTTCCTGAAGAACAGGTTGCTGACCAAGTCTCCCTTTTTCCCTCAGGGATACTGAAGAATTTATCTTTCCCAGACTTGGAAGCCAGCTAAACATTTCACACCTAACTTATCTTCAGCCAGAAACAGCTGGATCGGCAGTATGTAGTTTACAGGAATTTTAAAGCTGACGCGCAGCAGCGCGATAGCCCGGGAGAAGCGTTATCCAGCTGCTCCAGCAGCACAGCACCACTCCCTGCCAATCCAGGCTCCCGTGCCTGCTGCAGGGAGGGACTGTGGCAGCTGTGAGCTCGGGGACATGGTGAGCTGAGGCAGGGGCTGTGCAGAGGCACTGGCCCTTCTGCAGATGTGGCAGGGAGAGCCTTGCAGGGGAGGGCACAGCTCATACTGGAAAGGGAAGGTTACAACAATTAGCCCCGCAGTCGTCGCTTTCCCACGGCCCATATGAACCAGGGTGACCAGTGCTATTGTCCATATACAGCTCTGGGGGTCCCCTGCATGACGATCTCTACTAGGAGCAGTGCTGCTGCCCAGCAGCTCCAACACATGTGGGTAGCCAAGGAGATCCCCACTGAGCAGCTGATGATGGGTCCAAAAATTTCTGTTCCCTCAGCAAGCCCAAGCAGCCTTTCCCAACTGGCTCTGCAGGCATCTGCAGGGAGCATGTTGGAGCGTTGTCCCTTTCAGTCGAATTCCTCTCAGCGTATTCCTGTTGACATACCACCAGCAAAGATCCTCAGGGAACATTTCAGATAGCTTAGCTTGCTTCACCAGGGACGTTCAAGACTCCAGCTCCAAAACAGATGTCACAGTAAGCGCTCTCAGGCACGCTGGCTAAGGGGACAACGCAGGGAGCTGTTTTACGGCTCGGTGACGCTGCTTCCCATACTGACATTAGAAAAGGTCTGAATCCAAGGTATAGGCACAACAAACCTGTTTTTGTTGGCACATCATCTGTGATAAAGAAAGCAATGCACAAAATTTTGTGCAGAATGAACGGAATTCTTCTGAGTTTTAGCTAAACCCCATTTCCAAAGTGTTGGGCAACCCCAATATCTATCCAATGCAACACAGCCTTTCCCTTAGCAGCAATCTGCAGCTACAACCAGCAATGCACTGCAAGGTGCTCAGGAGCTGTTGGGGCTGACAGGAGACAACCACTGAAGAAACAAGCTCGAGCGTTTCCTAGGATGTGGGTATTGTCTCGTAGGCGATGACTGATACCAACAGCTCATCTCTCACAGGAACTGAAGCAAACGTCTCTCTTTAACATAGTCTGGCCCAGATTCAAAGTGGCAGCCTGACTAGGATGGCTGGAAATGATGGCCACCCCTCAGGCCACCCAGCCTCCCAAGAACCCAACCAACACATGTGTTTGACAGCATGGTGAGAGCTGCTCTCCAAACCAGCGTGCGCTCGTTAATATTCCTTTAACACCATCTTGGGAGCCTTGTGCACCAGCTCAGGTGTTAATCAGTTCTATTTTCTTCCAAAGGCAGTGAACACATCTGGCATAATGGGCCCATTAGAGATGTCTGGGACTAGCTCTGCAGCTGCCCAGGGGGAGACCCTCAGCTGTGTTGCTGGAAGAAGCAGCACAGGAGAGAGAACAGGGCCAGCTGGTGAGGCACGACCCCTGCCAAAACACTTCAGTCACCCACAAGAAGGTAGTTCAGAATACAGGAGAAGACTTGCCGCAGGGAAAATCCCCACCACAGAGCAGTGCTGACCTGCTGTGTGACAGGAACCTTGTAACTCTCCCAAATGAAATGCTCTTTGCTGGGTCAGACATGCTCCGTAGTCCAACAACCACCTTTTCCCTCACTCGGCATTTCTTCTGGTTGACAAGTCATCCTTGGCCTGTTTGGTTTCAACATGCACCCTGGGGGAGAGGAGCAAACCCTCCCCAGTACAGTTCTGCTATCAGCCCAGCCCAGGCACCTCCTGGGGCTGCAAGGCCAGAGCCACTGAGCTCCTCACCTTGCTGCTTGGCCCACCAGCTTCCTCCCTGTGCTTATTGCCAGCTGTGCCACTTCTGTGCAGGATCTTTTAGTGTCCAGCTCACAGCATCTTGTCCCTTCTCAGAAGCCATCCAGCTTCCTCTACACCCATTCCCTTACTCCTTCTGCTGTATTAGTGCCACTTCTACTGATGTCAGGAGCTTTTTAACAACACCAGTGCTGCTGCTGAAGACTGACAGCTGCACCACACTGCATTTGAGCCTTTGGGAGGAAGGGATATACCAAATCTTCATCTCCCTGAGCTCACTTGGGAAACAAGATGTCAGATGCGTGTAGATGGAGGGTAAGAGGCATCAAGTATGTCACAAAGCTTGAGAGTATTTGCTGTACTCAGCAGCAGCCAAGACTAGCTTCCAGGGTGAAAGCAGCAGATTCCTGTGTTGGCAGCAGCAGCAGGCAATGGATACGGTGGCTCCAGCAGAGCCCTCTCACACAGCCCCTCTCACACAAGTGAGCCCTTCAGTTGAGTGCATGAAGAAAGAGGGAGCTGGCACAGCACTTCCACAGATCCACTTGTTCGTTTGGAATTAACACCAGTCACTGAGCTGGAAACCCAGGACCTGAACCTTCCCCAGCCTGGTACAGGGGCTAACACAACAGCAGGCTCTTCTTTTTTATTTACTCAGATCACAGGAAAATGGAAATTCATGACCAGATTTTCATACTGCCCAGGTGTTTGGTGGTCTGGGCATCCAGCCAGGGTGTCCATGTGTGTAGGGAAAGTGACTGTAACTCATCTTGCCCAGCTAACTCATTTGAAAATCTGTCCTTAGATATCAGCCAGGCTGAGCTGGTCTCCCGAGACCTAACACCAAGAGACTTTGGTGCATGATTAGAAGAGGGAAGAAGAGAAGTAAAACCAGCAAGAACCCATCCTTTTGTAATTTTAAAATGAAAACCACTGACAGCTGTAGTTTGCAGAACTGCATAATCTGCAATTCTAGAGACATCGGGAGTAAGTCCAATTAATAAATCTGAAGACAGACCAGGAACCCCTGACCCAGTGCACCAAAGGAAAATTGAAGCAGTCTTTTCTTAACAGATCAGGACATGGCTTAGAGTAGTGAACTCTGATTTCTTCTCACATGAGGCTGTTGCTGTGCTCTTGAGGAAGCCAGCAGCCAGCCAAGAGCACACAGTGCTGCAGCAGTACAGAACAGCTTCTGGACCCACACAGGAGCTGGCATTTGCCTCAGAAGACAATTCTCTCACCTCTTTTTTTCTCCCCATGCTTTAGCTTTACCTGTGGATTTTGTGCTAGCAATGGATGCCAAGGTAACAGCCCTGGAAACAGAGTTCTTTTGTACCTGCACAGCTGTGCCAGGCTACTGTGTGGCCTCTGCTCAGAGCTGAACATCCCCCCTGCCTATTCAACCCAAAATCCAATGATCAGCCCGTCAGCTGAGACCCCTCTGGGTGACTCTCACCTTCCAACAGATGCTGGGAACTGGCCCAAGAGGCCCTGTGACCCAGAGCCCCACAAGCAAGCACAGGATTCTGCCCAAGCCCTGGAAGCCCATGGTCCTTCAAAGAGTCTGGGTGCAAACAACACAGGTGTCATAGACTGGTATGGATAATAGAGCCTGGTCTCTACAGGGAAAATACCAGAATAGCTGGCAATAGAAAACCCAAATTATTGTGATTTTGTTCCAAACCCATTGCTCTGCTTACAGCCATTATTGCAGAGCAAAATCCCTTCTATTCCAGGCTGGTTTTCTTATGGGGGGATTGTTCTGAACAAGCCAGAACAGCACAGTAGCAATTCCAAAATAACTACCCTTACAAACATCCCCAAGGAGACCAGTCTGGAGCAGAGTGGAGAGGCCAGCCTTGAACTCTGTCCTGCTGAAAGCCAACACCAAAGGGAAGAACAAATTCCCTCACACTGCCAAGAATTCAAAGCTTTTTCCTGATCACAGTCAGGATTCCCTAGGATCAATGGAAATGCTCACAGTCCAGCCACACCAGGGACCTAAATACCACAGGGCCAAAGATGTTTCTGTTAAAAGGCATACTAAAAATTCTGCTCCATTTTGTAGCATGGATAACACCTTTATCAGTGTTGAGGATAGAACTGTGATAATTTGTGATTTGCCTGAGCCAAATGCTTTGCAGGGCTGTGCCTACAGAGAGAACTTCCCACCAAAATTAAGCACCAGCCAGTATCAGCCACTACTCTGGCTCCTGTTATCTTGACAGGACCCATGTCACATCCCCAAAGATTTAGTATAACAGGGACCTTGTTCAGGAACTACATCAACTCTGCATTAAGATTACATGGTGAAACTTCCTCCTGCTAGAGGAATGCAGAAGTTACAGTTCTTGTACTAGCCCTGATTTGCTCAAATTGTTTAAACATCATAGATTTAGGTTGCATGTAATAACCCAGAATGTAACTGAAAATTATATATTCACAACCTGAAAAGTTAATCTTATTACAAGCTACTACTTTGATATTACCTGACATTGTGCTAACACAGATTTTACATTTCAAGCAGCAGCTAAAACATAACTTACTGAATATGTTGATAACCAACCAGTGTATTTGTTCACTTAAGCTCTGCAAAGGTTGGCTATGGAAACCTGATATAAAAAAGACTGCAAAGAGGATTAATACGGGCATTCTGACCGTGCTTCTACACCTCACTCTTCAAATGAAGGAGAAAAATCCACACTCCCAGATTGATAGTTATCATTTTGCAATTTTAGTGGAACAAGAGGGAAACTTTTCTGCAATCTCTGCCACCCGAACAAGCCATTTTAGTACATACAAATGTCAGACTCCACGCAGAGCACAGGCCATGCTTGGAGTGGTACAGAACATTTTTCCTTCTCAAGAGCCCTGAAGGACACAAGACTTCCATTTCCTATCACTGCCACATTCTCTGCAGGTCCTCAACAAAACACACAATAGACACGTCTTATGAGAACTGCTTGAAGCATCCAGGACTAGATCCTGGGGCAATATTCAGGAGCTGATAATGTGGTGAATTGTTGTGTGAAGTCAATCAGAGATGTCTCTGTACAGGAAGTGCTGGAAACACCAGAGCCTCTGAATAACACTCTCCTAAACAGCCTGGAGATAGAATAAGGCAGAGCAAACCTTCCCTACACGTTATGCACCAAATATCCCAAGAAGAACAAGACTGCAGCACCTGTCTGCCAAGTAACAGTAGGGAAGGGGGACGAGCACAAGGAGCAAACACTTGCAAGTAACACTTGGCAGACCTGGAGTGTCCCTGCCAGCCTCTGCTCCCACGATGCCGTTGCAGTACATGGCATGGAGCTCGATCTCTGCAGCTGGAAAGCTGTGATCACACAGCGGGCACGACACATGGGCAGCGGCTGTAGGACTGCGCTTGGACACAGTCCCACCAGCATCTTCATCTCCACCAACCTAAGGAAGAAGAAGAAGAAGAAGAAAAATTAGCCAGATAGTGATGTTTCTCTTTTTTTGCTAGGTACAGAGCTCCATGTTGTCTGGTAGCTACTCACCCTGCCACAGACTCAGTTTTTCTTGGAAAGTTTTATTCTTCCTCCATCACATAGGGGTCAGAAATAAGACCACTGGCTGAGTAAACGGCACTGCACTAACAACTAATTCTTCTTGCAAAGGCAACATGTCCTTCTGAATCGTGGTGAAACCTCTCTGCACAGCCATGCACACCGTTTAAGGCAAACATCACCTGTACTACCGTGGAAAAATGGTAAGGCTTCCATTAATCAGGAAAGCTCAGAAGCGAAACTGATGGAAAATTCATGGGGCAAAGCAAGAGTTCAACACCTGACTTGTGCTCATCAGTTTCTGGACACGATCCACGCTACACAGGCAGCACTGTCTGGGAACACAGCTTCCCCCAGGATGAAAGGAGGCTGCTGTGGTCTTAGGGAGCAAGGAGAGATCACTGGAAGCTCCTCCTCTGTAGAGGAGGTGGCTGGAGCAATCATAAGAGGGGACACCGATCAAGGAGAGAGGCAATACCATTGAAAATCCGTGTCACAAAATTACCAGCAGAGGCTTTTTGCCAGGGCACAATGTCACAGCTCGTGTATGTTCTCAGGGTGCCATTACCACTTACTGACACGCTCTTTTTGCATTGATCACACAGTTGCAGAGGTGTTCCACTATCCATCCACGGAGATCTAGCCTGCTCCCTATGCTACTGACATTCCCAAATGCAGCAGACTGCAGCCATCTCACTCATAACTACATCTCTGCTTAGTCAGGCTTGCTGCAAGATTTTTTCACATTTAAGAAAGAACCTTTCCCTCCCTGCAATGATTAAAAAAAGCTACTTAAATATTACCCATGTAGAAAAAAAACTATAGGAAAATAATATGGAAGGGGTTTCTGTTTAGAGCTAAGCAGTGACATGTAGACAGTGTGCAGCAAAACTGCCGTCTGCTTTCCTCCAACAGTATCATTTCAGGGAAGCAGTAATTGGGGTCAGCCAAGATGCTCCGTGCCACTGGAGCGCTTTGTCGTATTACTCGGTTTATTACTTCCTTTTCCAAATTGGGATCTGATTCTGGGTTTTATGTCCTAGAGGAAAGGAGGCTGTTTTTGTTGACTCCGAGGAGCTATGTCAAAAATTGCAGGACTGGGCCTTAAACTGAGATTCCGACTCATGGAATGCATTTCTCCCAGATACCAGCTACAGCACCAAGCCCCAGGAACATCTCTTTCATTCCCAGGGAGGCTCTCTGCCCTGGATTTCTGTGGAGGAGTTGCCACAAGAGTTCCTCCAGACAAACACAAGCTGCTCAAGTACATCACTTACAGCATTAGCGCTCGTACCCCTCTCTCACATCTCAGTGTCACTGCATCGTGTGAATTCCTCACTGTGGGGCGTCACACACAAGAGCCATAAAAAACAAGATGTGTCAAATATGAATGATCAAATCAAACCTGCACTATCCCAGTCAGACAACACACGTAAAAAATATGATGGGAAAAGCAGCAGGCACTGCTCCTTCTAGCTGCCTTTTTTAAAGCAATCTTAGGAGATCACCGGTTCTACACACCCTGCCCGCCTACATTCGATGGTAAATTACTAATTTTAAATGGAAATGCAACATTCTGTAACAAAAGACACCACAGTTCCAAAACTGCTTGTACAAAACCTTGCTGTAACAGTCTGGAAAACCTCAACTGCAGAACCAATCACCCCTGTCAGAGGCAGAGACAGTTGCCTCTGCTCTTTAGCAGAGGAAATTGCCTACAAGATATAGTACTTGCAGCCAACAGCCAGCCAAAAGCAACGCTAGAGGCTGAGCTCAACAACAAGACTCCTGTGTCCTGGCTCAGCATCTGCTAGGAAGAAGCCAGTCCCAGTGGTCTAGGCTCAGCTCATGCAAACTGCTGATGCCATGGTAGCTGTTTCTGCTGTCTTCCTGGAGGGCTGCGGGCTCCGGACCAGGACCTGCTGCCAGCCATAATGTTGTCAAACAATCCCTAGGAACCTGCTCCCCACCACTTTGCTGATCACCTTGTGCCATCCAGGCAGAGGTGTGAGACCCAGGGCACCTTCTGCAGAGCACAAGGGACAGGACAGAGTCCTGGCCACAGCCAAATGGGTCACAAACGTGCTTCGGTGGCCAGCCCAGGATCAACCCTCTCCCTGCTGCAGTCCCTAATTGACTGAGCAGTGCTTGGAGATACCTGCAGAATGAAAGGCACACGAGAGCAGAAGATGGTTTATTAAGAGGCCTGTGAGAATGAGGAGCTGCAGACATGCTGTACAAGCTGCAAACTCCCAGAATGAGCTTTCCACAAATGAGTCCTCTTGTCAAGAGCTGTACGATTCTGTATCCATGTACCCTGCCAGAGGAGTACTTGGCAACCCCTTTGATATCGCTCTCTAAATTAATGGACAAAGGGAGTTTTATCAGAAGCAGGGACTGAAGTCAGGTGTTGGTACAGTGACAGCTGCAAAGCAATTGCTGTGCAGGTGTGACAACGCAGGGAAAGGAGCTGCACACAGAGCACATCTGCAGTGAGAGGTAAGAGGATGGCCCTGCCACTGAATTACTATTGCTATCAACTATTACTGCACAGAAAGCAACATTCCCGGCTCAGGACACTCTGCTTGGTCTGCAAACCACCACCAGCCCTCAACACTTCAAGGACATCTTTATCCCAGTTCAGTCTTTGGGTGAAGCTCTCTTCTTAGCCTTTTGGAGATGGTCTGTTGGAGAGCAAACATTGGAATTCAGAGGATTGTAACAGGGAAAAGCATGTCACAGCAAGAGTGACTGAGGTTTCCTAGGACACCCCTCACAGCTCCTGGGGTCCCTCTGCATCACTGAACATCACAGCACTGTACCCCTGAACATGGGCAAGCTACAGCCCTGCCACCCACGCTGATGGCATCCTCCAGCACAGCAGTGTAAGGGTACAAAAGAATGGGCTGGAACTGATAACAGCTCTCCAGCTATAGGACTGAAAGGCTCCAAGCAGCTGCGTGCAGTTCCCAGCCAAAAGGGATTGGAGATATGAAGCAGAGGAGAAAAGCAAAGCGGGAACTGTTTGTTGAGGATCCAAATAACAGAAGTCCAAGCTCCCAGCTACCCAAGGGGAAATGCCAGCACAGCTCAGCTGAACCAGGGTCTAGAAGGTAGAACTGGAAACAGAACCCTTCCCAAACTTCCAGCACTTTTACCTGCATAGGTGCATCTCTGCTGTCTGAGCAGAGCTCTTCTCTCTCCTCCTCAACAGCTTCCAATGGGCTCGTTTGTGTCTCTGCAGAAAAACACCTCCATGTCAGCACAGGTTTGCAGCCCCCAAACTACCTCCTCACTTCTTGATGTAACTTAGCCCTTAATGCTTCTTCACACAGTTTTCACAGTTTCAAAACATTTTTTAGACTTGCCACAAATGTTATCAGACAATGTGCAACAACACAGCCAGATGAGGGGTTAAAGTCACAGCATGGTGGTGTGAGGACAAAGCCACCACAGCTTTGCAGCTTCATGGGGAGTGAGATTAGACACAGGGAAAGTGCGTGGGACACTTGCTGTGATGGAGACAAAGCAAGAATAGAGCTGCTCTCGCATCAAGACAAGCAGAGCTCCCGTTCTGTGGTCTGCCTTGCAGTTGCACCATCTTTAGACCTCCACATCTTCCTTAGCAACAAAATATGCCACCAAGCACCACCATGACCTCTCCTGCTATGGCTGCTCGTGAACAGGAACAGTCCCTTCATTAATTTTCTCACTTTAAACGCTGGACTGGAAAACCTCAAACATGGTAGGAGAGACCGAGGAAAAAAAAGTCGCTGGTCCAAAACATGTTTAATTAATGTAAGACAGCTCTCACGCTTTGCACATTATCTTGACACTGAAAAATCTGAAAATCTGATTGCAATGCAGAGACCACTCCTGACACCTTGTTTTGAGTGAGCCCTCCATGCTGACGCACATCTTCATGCCTCTTCAGCAGCAAGTCCCCAACAAACCCTGTCACAGAATTGTTTTAGAGGAAATGGGTCCAAAACTAGGGGATCAAACTACATTACCTGGATAATTTTAGCCCTGACAAATGGAGAAGGGAAAGAAATCTTTCCCTTTTTGTTCAAGTAACTTGAAAATTCTCTTCTTTCCTCTGAATTCCATAAGTGTGCAACTTTCAGTACAAAATTCATAACATTCTCAAGCGCCTTTTACCTGGGCAAACAGAGATCTCTTCTTCAGCAGAGTTTTCTGTGGCAATATCTGGACTCCTTTTACTGCCAAGTGGGGTCATCGTGGAGATGCTGTTCAAAATATAAATATACTATGAATCTCCAGTCCAATAGGTGTGAGTGCCACACCTGCCTGTCTCACACAGTTCAGAACAGCAGATGATGCCATAATTTCCAAGTGGTCAGTATGATTCTGACAGCCAGAAATGACCAGGAAAACAGGAAAATATGGATCTAAAATGCCATCCTAAGCAAACACCCCAAAGGGAACATTTTTTTCTTCTAGAAACCCTTGACAAAAAGGCAGAAAGGGTCACTATCTCTTGTCAGGGGAGCAAAACTACCTGCTCACAACTGTGTGACTCTCTGTGGGAGAAGACTTGGGAGTTGTGCAGGTAGCAGCACTGTGCCTCTTTTTGCCTGGGGAAGGAAATCCTCACAGAGGAAAGACAGACCTGCTTTATCCCACATTATCCTCTCCCTCCTCACACTGTTCATTTTCTCCCTTATCCCTGTGCACAGCAGCCAGAAGCAGCACGGATGTGATACAAGGCATTTTCCTTGCAGCAAAATCCTTACAGCATTAGGGTGGTGGTTCCTTGGAGCAGCACCGGACATCGCTCCTCTCATTTTGACCTTTGGATTCCTCCTTTTTTTTTTCTCCCCCCTCACTGCACACTGTCTTTCCAAACCAGGCAGGCATTGCTGAGGAAGTCTAGCACCCATGCTGATACACTCCACGCCTTGCGTGGTTTTCTGATTAGTCTGATCAAGTATGCAAGAACACACTTTAAAAACATGAATCCCCACACTGACAAACAGAAGATTTATTAAGCTCAACCACAGGCCTTAGAGAGGAGAGAACAGCCACTGCTGATTTATGATAAATAACAAAATTCTGATAGGAAATCACAAGTGGCTTTTCTCTCTAAATAAAGCATCTCAAAGCATTTGTTATGAATCCAGGCTGAGCATGTTTTACTCTGTGTCTAACATCAGGGCTCTCTTCAAAAGAACTCACACAAAACAACTTGCTATGACATTTATAAAATGGGCTAATCAATTTGAAGTCAAACCACATTTCTTGCTACACCAACTATCTCTTGGTAACAAAGCCTATAATCATTTATTAAAACCCCAATCTTCCATGCTCCATACAAAGAGTAAAACAAGCAGGGAGAGTGGCCCACAGAAAGCAAAGCAGCCTCTTCCCAGGGCTGGCACTTCCTAAACTGCTCCACTCCCTCCAGACAGCTCAGAGCCGTGTTTTCCTATTAAGTGAGGCTGAGGCCAGCCGGTCAGGGTGCCTGAGCCCTACCCGAGAGAGGCCTGTGCTGGCAAATTACCAGGAGCCAGATGGCAACGCTTAATGTGCACAGAACTGCAAAGACTGCAGCCATTTCTTGCTTTCCTGCAGATGTTCCAGCTGCCCGAGGAGGGAGCGCTGAATCCAGGTGCATCCCACCCCAAGGCAGGCAGCTCCTGGGTGGCTTGGGGAATGTCCCAGACTAACCCCATCAGCTACACCAAAGGAACGAGGTCCCTCTCTTTCTATATCCTCCATATCCTGGCCTCTCCTGCCCTAAGCAGGCGGGAGGCCAGCGCTGCAGAGCACACACCTCGCTGCCTTCCACGCAAGCTCAGACCTCAGCTGTCACAAACTCATCAGCCTCAGCAGCAGTGGCAGCTGCAGTTCCTCCTGCTCCCCAAGGCAGGTTTTAAGCTTGTTAGAAAGGTGAAAGCAAGAGGGATTTTCATACTCTGCATATTGATAATAACTGTTCAGGCCAAATGCTGTTAGATCAGAGAAAAGTTGGCAGTTTTGTTCCAAAGCAGGTTTAAATTATAAAACCCAGCAAATTAAAAACATGACATTATCTGGCCTCTCTTGTAACTTGCTCCCTAAATCGTCTCCCATTTGTCCTTCTTCTCCACAGTCTTTGCTTGAGAATTGCATCCCACAGGAAGGAGAAGGGAAAAAAAAAAACAAGGAAAGAGGAGTAGGCTTAAATCTGAAGAAAATCATGTTGACTTGTCCCACACCTGTCATCTGCTGAAGTGGCTTTTCTGGAGCACTGCACTCTATCTTTGGCTGATAGGCAGTGCCGTCTGGCTTCCTCTTCCCTGCTTTCCTCTTCAGCAGTAAGGCAGGAACATAAAAATACACACAGAAATCCAGTAAACCCTCCACCATGCTGCCTATGCTCCTTCCCCGATAGACACGTGATGGCATCGCTGTAACTCACCTTCAGCTCCCCCACCCACCCCCAGAGCTGTACTGCACTGTGTTACAGGAGCTTCAGAGGGCAAGGAGCAAGTCCTCCAACTTGTACAAGGATGCACTTGCACATCTTATAAAGTTACTGAGCCTTTCTCCCCAGTTGTGCCTCACCTCTCTCCCACGCTGCTCCAAAGCCAGGGCTATCTAACAGCAGTGGCTGCAGAAGCCTTTCCAGCAAGCCCTGCAGCAAGCCACAGTGGGATTGCACCCTAAAATACTCCAAGGAGAGTGAAAGAGCCCATATCACTGTGAGCCCCACACTCAGAAATTATCCTACTCACCTCTGTGCAATTTGCATCGGCTCCCCTTCTTCATGCGCATCCTCTGCAGGCAGCACCTGGGAGGGCTGGAAAAGAAAATTCTGATGATATATAAAACAATATGCACAGCTGACAGAGGTCTGCTGGGTCATCAGATTCTGTCCATGACACTGCACCCACTCTGCTGTATATTTTTATTTGAAAATGCCTCAGTATCCATCTGGAACTACTCAGCTTTTTCCCTCCATCCCTCTTTTTAGGAAGGTGTTTCAGCAGCTGCCTGAAATAAAGCCAGGCAGTACTTTTTGTTACCTTGCTGCCTAGACATGTTCCTGGACAGTCCCAGGACTGTCAACTCATTCCAGCACTGTCCATCACCTTCCATGCTCTCTGCCTGTTCTAAGCATCCACCTCAATGTACTTGTAGGCAGCAACCATAGCTCTCCTCCATCTCCACCCATGCTGAGCTAAACAATCCAAGGTTTTTAATGTTCCCTGCACCCCCCCCAGGCATCCCAGCAGCCCCTCACCTACTCAACTTTAAAACCTGTTTTCTTGAGCTGGGATGACCTGATCAACTGGTACAGCCGGTGTTTGACCATAAGAAGCACTTTTCTGAAATTTCCTAGAAATAAAATCCGTTGTGTTTTTCTTGCCTGCGAAATCAGTTGTCCCATCAAAGAGAGGGAACAGATTAACCTGCACAATCTACAGCTGGTAAATCTGTGTGCATTTTATCCCATTTTTCATTTAGCTCTACGACTCCACTTATTCTTTCCTTTAAAATTTGTTCAAAAGCCTTATGCACTGCTGAGGTCAGGGTAACATGCCAGTTATTACCCAGATCCCTTTCTTCTTCTGCAGTGTACACATTACACTTGCCATCCTCTAATCAGGTGGAATTACAACAGTTTATTAGCAGTCCTTGCTGTCAGTTCTCATGCTAGTTCTCACAGAAGGGTTTTCCACTCCCTTCCTTGAGTCTATCAAACTCTCCAATTTCCACCATAGGTTTCAGTTTCAATCAGCTCCACTCCTGGATGGCTGATGTACTTCCCCAGCAAGCCCCAAATCAAGGCCTCCTGTCAGATTTTCCTAATGTGATTCCAACCCCCAAATATTCTGTTTTGTTTATGCTGTTCTTTACCTCTTTGCAGCCTAATTCACCACTAACATAAAATACCATACCTCCTCCTTTATTTTTATTTCTCTTTGTCCTGAACTGTGCATATGTTAACAATGCTTCTGCCCTGGTCACGAACATTGGTCCACGTTTCTGGTTTTCCCAAGTACATCTGTTATAAAATATGGCACTAATTCAGGTCACCAGACTCTAAATCTCCAGAATTGTGCCTTTTCCCTCTGAATCTTTTAAAGACCAAGAGTCCCCTAACCTTATTTGAAAGGCTCTGAAGGAATTGATTCTATTAGCGCTGAAGTTTGTTAGTGCAGGTTCACGGGCTGTGAGATCTTCCGACAACCAGGATTTGCTTTGTGCAAACATCCCTTGGCTGCGGGAGACAGTGGCAGCAGTCAGTTGCTGGCAGGGTGGAAGGTCTGTGCCTGCCCCAGGTGAGGTTTTCAGGGCAGGGGCACAGGCAGCCTCCCTCAAGCACATCATTTGCACCTTCATTTCACTGGTATAACACATAGCATGAGGCCTTTTTAAGGACAGATTTGAGTCCTTTTCAAGGACAGATTTGAGTCCTTTTCAAGGACGATTTCTAACCTTGGCACAGCCTAAAATCTCCCACTAGCCCCCCCAGCAGAGCAGCCCTGGTGGCACTGAGGGAGCCTCAGGGCAGCACAGGCAGCAAAGGGTCTCCAAGTGATGCAGCACGTCGGAGACTCGACTGCTCTGGGCCCCTCCTTTGTCACTGCCGATGGAATTGTATTTGATAGAAGGAAAAAAATGGAGACAAGGCACAAGCAAACATCAAACATATCGATTTTGCAAGTAAATCACCTGCTCTGGCCTCAGTGTGTGACTGCACAGAGGCGAGAGAAGGGAGCAACCTCTCATGCTGGGTGTGATAAGGCAGATGAAAGGGTATTTAGAAATAATTTTCTCTTGTGTAAAAAAAAGACTGGCAAATTTTGGGCTAGGGTTGAAATTTTTTAAGTCTACTACCCCTCCCCCTTCCTTATTTTTTCACCTTAAAAATATTCAGAAAGGCTACATCTACACACAGGTTATGGCTCTGAGAGAGCTCTCATGGTCAAGATGAGTACAAGTTACCACTCAGCACCACTAAAACCTCTTTTCTCCCCAAGAATTAATTAGGTATTAGGATTAAACAGATAATATTTTTAAAAATACACCACAATTTTCAATACTGATTAAAAGTTCACACCCTTCCCAGCTGCTGTATCTTTCCAAGGGTTTTAGTGTACACATCCATAGACCTCCAGTCACCCCAATCTTCCAGATTAATGACACCTCCCTTTCCAGAGGAAAAGCTACAGAAAAAAAAAAAAAGCAGTTTGCTTTAAGAACCTCTGAGGCCTTTTGTATCTATCCTAAAGAAATTAAAAAGGACACAAGTCAGTTCCTTTCCTCTGCAGATCACCTCTAAGGCTTGTTTAAATCTCCATCTGCTAAACTCGAGCCAAAGCACTGTCAGGAAAAGTCACATTTCAGCACAGGCTGCTCTGCTCTTTTTCTGCAACCAGAAAATGCAGACATGACGTTTTTCCTAAGTGTTCAATATTACAAGACAGAATATAAATATCACAAAACAAGTTAAGTATCTTTCTAACACCAGGGTAAATGATCAAATACACTTGAAAACAGGAACAACAGAGCCAAGGCTTCAGTCATAGAGAAGATAAAGTTATACAATGATCCGGGAGTGAAGTCATTATGAAAAATGAGGGTTGGAAAAGGCTGACACAAACCTAAAATACAGCAGTAATAAATACTTCATCTGACTAGCAATCTGTTTAAACTTAGCAGTGACAGAAAGCTGCCTTCCGCTCCAGCAGGAGAGCCCTGATGGAGACAGAGGCTGACATCTAGTGTCTACTAGACCCGAGCAGTGAGCCCAGAGAAGGTGCCCAACACCAGGACAAGGACAGCGAGCACCACTGCGGTGACACATCACCAGGGCAGGCAGAAGATGCCTGCAAGCAGGCAGAGCTCCTCACAGCCACAGGACCACGAAGGAAAAGAGAACTTCCAAGGGTGAAGCACGTACAGAGGCATAGGAGTGAGTAGGGGCAAACTGGAAAGGCTGTGCTGCAAGGACAAACCCACATTCTCTGACTGTGAGGGGAAATGCAGAGCTCCCCATGCAGCCAAGGGTTTACAAACTGGTTCACCAGAGCTGCTGGTGGTCAGACCATCTCTGTGCTCACTACCCTGACACACTGACAGGCTTCACCCTTCTGAGAAGGATCAGTTGGATGTGTCTGTCTCTGGTGCATTAACAATGACTGTCAGGCTGCGTGATGGCCCCTACCGTGTGTGAGCTGGGTGACAGCCTGCACACTTCTCCCCCTTCCACAGTAAGCTGTGTGGCTAGGGAAGGAAGTCCCTAAATTTAAGAGGGACATTAAACAGCAGCACCTGCTTTGCAGAAGGGACTGAACTGTAAAACAGACTGAAGAGCAGGGCTGCTCAACCTCTGGTCAGTGGCGAGGCACTTACCTGGCAGTAGCTGGTGGTTGGTTCATCATCAGAAGTGGAATTCTTCTCTTCTTCCATGCTGTGCCCTGGACTCTCTGCCTCCCTCCTCTTTGAAGGGTGGAGCCAGGTGATGCTTTCAGACTCCTGCCCCTCTGTATCTCCATCTTCCATACCATCAGCAACCCCGTTCTCCCTGCTTATCTCCTCTCCTTTCCCAAGCTCATTTTGGGTCAAGGAAGAACTGGGCACAACTGGGTTGCCAAACTCCTTCTTATGCAGTAGCTGCCTCTGAGCCTGCTTCAGGCTCTTCTGGTAAACCTCCAGCTGACACAAGATGACTTTGGTGTACTGGTTAGGGTCCACCCCTTTGGGGCAGAAGGGGATGCCCCAGTAATAGTGCACTGTGTCTCTCGCCTCCTCCTGTTTGTGCCTCTCCTCTGCCGCAGTCAGCATGCAAAGATCCGGGGTACTGTCGGACGCCTCATTCTGCTCTAGTTGCTCTGTGGAAACACAGACCTTGGCAGGGTGCCTGGGCTGTGAGGTGTGTTTGGTACCTGCCCCTCCACTGCTTCTCCTGGGGCTCTCACACTGTTCTGTGGTCCCACTCTTCCAGAGCGTGGCTGAGCTCCCGGCACCTGCTTCTCCCACAGAATGGCCAGTGCAGGGCAGGAGCTGCTCTTTTGGTTCGTGGCCTGTTGCTTCAGAGGAGCTGGAGGGGCTTGTGAACAGTCTGCGAGGTGTCAGCCGCCAGGAGCCTGAAGCCACCCTGCCAAAGGTGGGACTCAATGAGATGAAGTCCTCTCTGAGAGTTCTTGGTAACATGTTACTCGAATCACTTTTTGCTGGTGAGGAAGACTTTTCACTTGACCTTGTCAAAGCCTGGTCCTTCCCCGGAGACACTATTATGCTGGATACTAGTGAGTTTTCAATGATTTCCTGGCTTAACCTCCTCAACACTACCCGGGGGCTCCGGGTGACATCCAACTGTCCACTCCCATCAGCTCTGGAGCTCTGAGAGTGGGAGCTGCACTCAGAGCGAGGGGTGTCAGGGCAAAGTGCCAGACCTCCCAGGATCTCAGAGCCTTCTTTCTCGGCGGGCTGGCTTTGGCCTCGTGCGCCCAGCGCTTCCTCTGACAACTGAGGAGTCACATCAGAGGAGTCTGAGGGCTGACAGCTCTGAAAAACAAAATGTTGGCTCTCCTAGAAGCGTGTTCTCTATCAGCACAGTACACCAAGGTCTCCCACAGCATGCTGGCAGCCATCATCCTGACTGCAGATTCCCCTACCCCAATCAGAACTGTGTACCCCAAAACAGCTAAGGTTGAAGTTTACATGTCCCTCTCACTAGGAGCAGTCCAGAGCAACTACTCTGTGACTGCTCTTGTTCCAGCTTGTGCTGGAAATAACTAGGCCCCCCCGTAAAACCTTCTTTTGTGCAGTGTGGCAAAGCAAGCACAGAAAGCAGTGCTGCTGAAGAACCCTAGTAAGGCTCTTCACAGAAGCGCACTTACGCTAAGGCTCTCAGCAATGGCCTTCCTCAAGAGCTCCTCCTCTTCCTCTTCCTGACAGTTCACTTGTCTGGCTTCTTGCTCACTCATTTTCAGGGCCAGTGCAAACTGTTCCTCTTCACTCATCTCTACAGCAGAAGAAATAGGATAATGTCAAGTCACAGTTGCAGGTGTACGTAAACACCCAACATATATCCAACATGTTGGGAGAAATGCGTAAGGGTCCCACCTCCCCAAGAGGAATGCAGAGCAAAACATCTAAACTTCAGCTTTCCTGAAAAGGTGTCACTGAAACTGAGCAGGCAACAATAAATGAGAAAGGTAACCCAGGTCAGGAACTTCAGTTCAGGTTTCTACAGCAATCTAAGCTCCCATTCCCTGGGTATATTATCTGCAATGTGATATTTTATTTGGCATCAAACAACACACTCTGCAGGTGCCGAATTCATGTTCAAGGAGAGAGAAAAAGGACAGATTTCCAAAGTGTGCTCATTTTTATATCAGACAGATCAGCAAGGCAGGATAAACAACACATCTTCTTTAAGACATTTTTTTACTAACCAGTAGCACACCTCAGTGCCTTCTGACACATAGATACCTGCAATACCACAGGAGACCTACCTGAGAGAAAAAGAGCTACATGTTGTTCACCCTGAGCTGCAGGTGGAAAGCTCTGTGGAGGATAATGTTACTTGCTTGGTGGTATTATAGAGGATCTTTCACATGCATACATCCCCCTTCTGCTCACATCACCACTCCACTGCATCACTAAGTCAGTCATGCATGGGAAACAGGTTTCCTACAGTTGTAACTGCTATTTCAGCAGAAAATTTCTTCCTGAAATACTCCTCGCTCAAATCAAACCAAAAGCCTGGACTGGCTATTTAGAAACAAAGCAGTTAGTTACTCTGAAAAACACTTATTTACTTAGATTCAATCCAACACTTCCACTATGCTTAAAATATACAACGCCTGCAGAATGGAGTGCAGCTTGAAAAACAACTCAACAGCACTCTCAGGAGCTGAAAAATACATCTTCTCACTTGAAACAAATTGACAGATTTCCTTCAGAACCCGCTCCCTCCTCCAGGCAGAATCCTGCACGCGCCATCTCATGCATGAACCAAAGGCTCGCGCTCTCCGACGGGCTACAACATCTTTAAGACATGTCATTGAACAGGGAGGCCGCCCAAGCACAAAACATGCCTTCACTGCAGCCAGCTCCAGAGACAGACCTTTCCCTGGATAAAGCATTCAGAACTTGCAGGCTCCCATTTTTTATCCCATCCTCTTCCTACCAGCTGCCACCCAAACACAGCAGCGCAGCCACCCTGGAAGCAGCTGGGGACTGCTCTGGCCGTAGCACAGTCTGTGCATGACGGCACGGCTGCAACCAGGAGCATCCACGGAGCAGACGGCTCTGCTCTGCCCTTCCCCCAGCTCCTCGCTGATGGCAGCCCCTTGCTCCCCCACCCAAGCAGGATCTGAAGCATTTTTGGACTGCTCTGATTACTCTCAGATTCTTTTATGTGTCCTACTAAATCAGCACTTAGCTTCAGGTTGTTGGTTTGGGGGGGAGGGGGGTAATTCCTTTTAAAATTAAGAAAGAGGTTGAAGGGAAGGCAGACTGCAGTGCTCTCAGGGCTCGTGGGGATCTTTTGTCCTTGGACAAAGTCGTTCTATGATGTTACAGCCAAGAGGGACCAAGGCAACAAAAAAGCATCCTTTAATGGAAAGCAGATGACAGTCCAGTGTATAGAGAAGGATCCCATCCCCAAGAACAACAGCAATACACAGCATTGCACAGAATCACAGAATCAATTAGGTTGGAAAAGACCTCAGAGATTACAACCTTTGACTGATCACCACCTTGTCAACTAGACCATGGCACTAAGTGCCACGTCCAGTCTTTTCTGTTTTTACAATACTAAACACCTTCCAAGCATTTGGAAAGTCTGTGCTGATTTGTTTCCCTGCCCAGTCCATCACAGCCATCAGGCCAGATCCTGATCCTGATTACAAACTCCAACATGGGCACGAAAACCAGTGCACGTGATTGGCGTCCCACAACACACGACTTTCCACGTGCTTCAACGGGGGCCTGAGTGTTCGCCAGTTCAGGCTATCAACATCCATGAAGCTTAATAAAAAGAAACATTTTTTGGCGAGCTACTGCTGTACATTTTGTTTTCTTCTCCTTCCCTGGCACAGCAATTTCCCCTCTGGGGACAAGGAATGTGCCAGACAAATGCTGCCTCTGGCAAAGAAACCAGTGACAAACAAGATGCACTTAGTGCACGTTCCAGTTGAGTAGGTGCTCCAGAGACGGGGAAATCTCGAGTTTAAACCCACCTGGCATTACGGTGGGAGAGCAAAGAGCAGCTCTGCCCATGTCTTCCAGTAGACCTGACCTGCTTTAAGTGGAGCTGACAGTATTTCGTGCTCCAGGACTGATGACTTCTCAGCACCGTGTGTTTTATTAAACTTGATGCTGATTGCAGCGGTCATAATTGATGATGATTAGAAATGCAGAGCGCCGCGTTAGCCCCCGACCGGCGTGTGCAAACAGACCCAGAGCGTGAGAGCTCAGAGGAGCTCAGAGCGTGTGGCGGAGACAAGGCATCCTCCTGGAGCATGCCAGAGGGACAGGAGCTCCCACAGCCCCCGGGAAGAACGATCCCTCTCCATCTGGACCACCCTGCTCAACTCACACTCATCGCTCGTCTCACAGGAGCCCATTCTCGTGAGGAAACACCAGCACTTCCAGCTGGGAACTCCGCGTCTCACACTCCAAAATCCACTCGTCACACGTCCATCCCAACGCAGCATGAAATCCCAGAGCCTCTCTGGAGACCAGGGCATCCAAGACACCCACAGATGGGAAGGAGGGGTCAGAGAGAAACTGTTTTTAAGATACTGCAGCCCTAAACAAATTAAACCATTTCAGAGCCTTTTTAAATGCTAATATGGCAATTTGTGAAGCGATTTATGTTCCATTTTGACATTTGCAAAGTGAATTAGATGCAAAACCCCACTAGTTGTAGTTCTAACACTTACTAATAAGAGATTTACTCAAATATAACAGAAATGGGGGATCTCAGTATTTCCACATATCCAAAGAGCAATTACAGTAAAAACATTCAAATGTGCTTTAAAGCACAGACTTCCTCCAGAAAAAGAGAAAGACTTTGTTAGGTTTTGTATTTCCATTTATCCTGTCAGGATGAAACGTCACAGATATATTTTAGTTATGGCTTTAGGTTAAAATGAATAAAACCACAACAAAGCAAAAATGGGAGGATATGCTTTATAACCAGAGCCTGCCAATATCCGAAATTTTCCAGTTTTGAGGAGAAAGAACTTGCTCTACCCAGAAGCACCGAATCTTTACAAAAGACCAATTTGCTTCGCAATTCAAAGAATTTATTTAAAGACACTGAGAAAAATAATTACTACTTCAAATCTTAATTTGCCTAAAAGCAAACACCAAAAGTCTAATTATAGCTTCCCAGAAATGAGAACAGCCCCACGATCACACGTGCTTAAACAAGCGCCCGCTCTCCGACCGAGCGGCGCCGGCACCCCCAAACTCAGACATGCACACTAAGCAACAGAAAATTGCAGCTTTAGCCCCAGGAAAAGAAAAACTATTATCAATAATTTCAGCATCTAGAAACACAGCAGAACTCCTCTGTTACACAATGGCTGGAGAGCTGGCTCTGTCTCCCGTGGATTTTCTGGAGCACACCAAACACCTTTTGCACAGCACCAGCTCCCAAAACCCTGCACACTCGATGCAACGAGGATATCCAACTTCAGCAGCTCCCTGTTCTTAACGCCATATGTTTGGTCACATTATACTGTCTTCTCCAAGGGGGGTTTTAGCTTTTATTTGGTGCCCTGTTTCCTTTGGGAGAAAAAGAAGAAAAAGAACTCTTCCCACATTTCTGATTTTTGTTATCTTACTTGTTCAACACAGATACACACAGTGGGCTTCAGCTCCCACAAAGAGCTGGGCTGTTCTGTGCTATGGCCTTAGGCCTCTATTAAAAACAATTTAATTCACACAAGTCCTGTGAGGACTGACAAGCCCAACTGCTGCTCCTTGCAGAGCACTGGTGTGCTCCATTTTGTTCAGTGATTGCTTTGGGTTTTGTAGGAGACAGCACCTCTCCCATTTTAAAACATCCTGAATTTCACATGCTAGATGGACCAACTACTGCCTTGCAGAGCATAGGAACACAAGCAGGGACCTAGGGCCTGGCTGCTGTAACAGGCAGGGTTGTACCAGGAACACAGGCAACATGGCCATGCTCAGTGATCCCTTCTGCCTGTACATCCCTAGCATTCAGAATATAAACAGGAACATCCCAGTCTGTTCGCTTTAGCAGTTATTCTTGGACCCATTGTCCATGAATGCATTTAATCTCTTATTAAAGCTGCTGATACTGACCCCTTCACAACCTCCTGTGACACAAACTTCCAGGAGTTCACTCCATGCTGTGTGAAGCATTACTGTCCTTCACCTGTTTCAAACACATCTATCTCCTGCTATTTCCACCAATGTACCCTGGCTAATAGGAGCTCGTAAACAATGGCTCTGTGCTCAGCTGAGGCACTGCCTTCCTCATAGGAACTTTGATCCCACCTTCCTCTCCTAACAAAGCAGCCCCAGGCTCTCCAGTCTCTCCCCATAAGGCAGCTGCTCCATGCTCTTCATGGCTTGGGCTGCCCTTCTCTGGATGTACCACCACGGCCTTGCGATGCAGAGACCAGAACTGCACACACGGCTGTGACAGGGGTGCACCAATACTCCATATAACTGCAAAATGACATCACCCAAATCTCTGGTTCTTAACACCCTTCCTTATGATGTCCAATGTTGCCAGTGCTCCAGCTGCCCCCACGCCACGAGCCAACAATTTCAGAGAACTGTCAGCTGCGACTCAGATCTTCCCTGAGTGGCAGCTGCCAGGTCAGAGCATCCTGACATTTCAGGGACAGGCAGCAGCAGAGGAGCCTGAATGGAAAAGTAGTTTGTGACTGACAGCACTTTCAGATTGGCTTCAGCCAGTTTTGAAACCTGGTGAGGTACCAACACCCTCCCACACTTATTTTGGAAGTGCACCAGTCCACGCACACGCTGCCCAGGGAAAAAACAAGTGACAGTGTGCCTATTCAGACAGGCAAAATTTACCCCTGAGAAGGGTCTTCTCTGAAAGCTCTGCATCCCCAGCCACATCACAGCCTTTCTGCAAGGGAAATAATCTCTAACACAAACAGCTGCTCAGCACCAGACAACTTCCCCAGCCCCACAATCGAGACCTACGTGCAATTTTTCTTTTAGCAGCAAACTTGGTTTGATCCAGCTGCTGTTTTGTTCTCTTCTTTTGCAATCCACTCTCTTCCTTTGACTCCTGCTGTAATGGAAAAAAACATGGTGAGTGCATGCAATATGTAAGAAATACTACCAGCCCCCTCCCCCCCCAGCTACTCAGACACAAACACTGGTTCAAGAACAAGCCTCTATTTGTGTGAAATTTGAATTTCAAACATAATTCAAACACATTCTGTAACTATTAAAAGCTGTGTGATAAGCATAATGAGCAAAAAGAGTTACAGACTGACATAAACAGAGAAGTAGGAGAGACAATAGACTTCATGCCAGTCACCACCATGCACTGCACCTGCTACCCACGATTTCAGAGAGGATTTGTTTGGCCTTGCTAAAACATTGATATTTGTAAGCACTCAAAACAGAACCTTTTTACAAGTGAGCATCACACACCTGTAAGCCAGGACTGTTTCCTGCCATGCAGCTTCTAGTAACTCTGCCAAAACAATTTCAGGTGATCAAAACTAGGATCCCTACCTATTTTTGGAGACCCATGTTAACACAACCCCAGGGCAGGAGAGCCATATGTATTTCCTCCTCGTGCCAATCTCTCATTGTATTCATAGAATCATAGAATGGTTTGGGTTGAAAGGGATCTTAAATATCATCTCGTTCCAACTCCCTGCCCTGGGCAGGGACACCTTCCACTAGACCAGGCTGCTGAGAGCCCCATCCAACCTGGCCTTGAACACTTCCAGGGATGGGGCAGCCACAGCTTCTCTGGGCAGTATTGCCACAAGTGTTTCATTTTTGAAGTTTGAATATTTCGGGAATTTGTTGTCTTGGGCCTCTCTGGAACAATACCCCTACAAACAATCTACATGTGTGCTGCTTTAAGCACAGGGACTGCACCAGGACTGGGCACAGACATAAATGACACACATTTATGCAAGTTGTTGTCCTAGCAGCTTAAGCGAGGCCACACACATTACTGAAGGCTGGCACTGGGCTCCTTCCAATTTGTCTCTCTAAATCAGGCAGGATTAAAATCAAACCCAGTATTTCAGGGAGAGACTCATGCCTGGCCAGGAGGGGCTTTGCACCACTCCCTCTGCAGCTGCAGTGAGTTTTGCTCTCTGTGAGACACACATTGGCCACACACTTGTGCCTCATTCCACCTCCTGTGACAGGAGAAGGGATCAAGGTGGGGGCATGTGGCTTGGGCTACTTTAACACAAACAGATACATTGATTTTTTTTCAAGTGTCATCAATTTCTTTTGTCCTTTGTCCATGTTTCTGAGCCTGTGAAGTCCTTTGGACTGCACCTCTGTGCTGAGTTTTGTTCCAGACATCTCCAGCTTTAGTGTTATCTGTAGATTTTATTAATCTATATACACCACTTGCTCCCTCTTACAGATCATTAATGAGGATGTTAAAACACACAGAGACCTAATATTGATCCTCTTGGCCTCAGCCTTACATCTCCCCCAGATGAGCCTCCCTTCTCTTCATCACCAGCTCTTGCTGACAGTCTTTTAGCAGGATTTCAATGCAGGAATGTTACTATCTAGACCAAATTGAATTATTTACCCAACTAAGATTTTTGCAAGACATACTATTAAGTGGTTTCCTGAAACCCTAATACATTACAACTTCTACACGCCCTCATACCTACACCATTCCTCACTTCACTGACTTAAGAAGCACCTCACAACACAGCAGCAATCATACTTGGCAAGTCCACACACACTCATGCTTGTACCTAAGGAGTTTTTCCTATGACTGATTCCTTCTCTTCACTACTCAGCCTGGTTTGGATGCCCCCCCCCCTTTCTAAGATCTGCCACCATGTCTTCGAAAAACTGCTTCACATCCAGAGTTTCTCTTGCAAGGAGATGGATGCCAAGCTCACATTTAGGAGGTGAAATCCCCTCTTCCTGGGCCCTGGCATTTCGCCCTTCTCCACAGTTTTCCCTAAGCCAAAGGATGTCCTACTCCAAAGTGCCTGCCTCAGCAATAGCCTCCCACTTACCTCACGAGCAGACCACACCTGAGGAAGCGGGAAACGGTCTGTGGGACTGCACCAGGATCACACTAGGATTAACCTGGAGAAGGTTAAGCAAGAGCTCTCCCACTCTCCCCCAAAGCCCTGTCTAACTGTGCTAAATGCACCCTAGCTTCAGACAGGGGCAATTTAATCCTAGCAGGCTCTGTAAATCCCCGGCTCTTCTCTCTAGGCATCAGTCTTCCCCTCATCACTCTTGCACTTGCTGGAAGGTCAACCCTGACACTCTCATCTGCAGCTCTCTTCCAGGGCACGGATGTGATTTATGAGCACACCAAACTTTCCACGGCTGCAAGTGCCTGCACTGTGCACTGAGACAAACACTTACAACACACACCATGGGACAAGATGGGGCCCAAACACCTCCAGGGCTCTGGAGTGGAACGGTGCACCCGGCACTGGGCGCGCTGCCCGGATCCACCGCACAGCCAAGTACGTGCCTCGGTTCTCTGTGCTGGTCCTGAAGAATCTCGACATTTACAACAGTGGCAGGAGCAAAATTATTGCAGGACACGTGTTGTACGAACCTCATACATTTGAGAAAGATGTTTAAATTGCTCAGCAGCGTTCTACTGAACAGCCACGGTGCAGAGAACCGCTGAAGCAAATCCAATTAATCCTGATGGGCCAAAATATATACACACATCTCAATTCCAAGAATTCTTAAATCTTCTTTATTTTTAAACCCAGAAAATAAAACATACCTTTTAATTAGGATTTATGGCTGTTTGTACCTCTGCTGGGAGAGAGCCCCGCAGGCCCCAAAGTGCTCTGCATAAATGCAGGCATGGATGGTAGAAACCGAAGGGGCCAAAAAAATTCAGAGAAGACAACAGGGCTTGCTCTTCCTGACCCAACCTTTTAATGCTCATCTATCTACAAGGATAATAGGAACTCAGGGGGCCACTCAACCAACTGCCTTTCTAATAAGATCACTAGTCCAAAAATAATCTTAATCAATTAAAATATTCCCAAACTGCAGCCAATACTCTTAGTTACAAGGTCATCTCCAACACACAACTTCCAAGGGAAACTAATTATTACAGCAGAGGTGAGGTAGGACCTGCACACCTCTGTTCAGTGCCAGCCTGGAGAGAATCTCTCCTTTGCTGTCCATTCAAGGCACAACAGCCAAATTCTTTTCCTGTGTGTCAGGCTCTGCATTTTAATTTATGATGCTCTCTTATGAGCAATTTCACTGCCAGCATTGTACACAGATCAAGAAATAGACAGGTTTTCAAAGTTCCCTACACATTTAGTGGAAGGCAGCCACTATTCTTCTTCCTTATTTTTTAACCTGCTTGGTTTCACCAGCTAGCAGGAAATCAAACTCCCATTTTAAAAATGCTTTTGCACATACTTAAGAGAACCTGACTCTGCCAGCAGAAACAGATACATCTCCACTCGCTCCTAAAAGCCCGTAAATGGAAGCCAGTAGCCAGCATCCCACATCCTGCTCCCTCAAATCCACATCATAAACCACAGAAATCAGCTTCTACTGACTCAGGGAAGGAAAGGCTATAGCAGAATGTCTCCATCACTAATGGTGCAGACTGCAAAGTTGAAAGGTCTGGGTAATTTTACTGCTCAACAGCAGTTGGGACCATCTAACAACAGGGCACAGCCAAACACCACACGTCCTGCATGGGAAATACGCAGATGAAAACCAGACTAATTTATTTTTAAAAACCAATTAGATGTTGGAAGTCCAATGTTTGGCTCTGGCCAAGGCTGCTGCTGAAATTAATATCACACCCTACTTTATTAGTCTCTGACTTCAGAATCTGTTTCAGCTTTGCTGTCTTTCAGCTCATTAGAACAAACCTGCTGGAATTGGAGACTTGAACAACAAGACGCAATGGGGCTCATGCCAGACATGCAGTTCCTGACACACAGAGGGAAGACTCTGTAAGGAAAAGGGTTTTCATGGGGCTGTGAGGAGCCTGGATTCAGATCAAACTGATTTTCGAGGAGTGATCGCAGCAGAGCCATGGAGCCTTCCCAAGAGCCAACTCACTCCACATTGTCCTCTGGGAACTGGAGGCACCAGGTCCCTTGGCACCAGCAGAGCCCGTGGGGACAGCAGGGCACTGCAGAGATACTCCCATGAGGCTCTGCTTCACTCGGATGGTCAGTGGTGTGAGCTGGTGTCCTGGTTTCAGCTGGGATTGAGTTAATTTTATTCCCAGTAGCTGGTGCAGTGCTGTGTTTTGGATTTAGTATGGAAATAATGCTGATAACACACTGATGGTTCTTTGGTGCCAAGCAGTGCTTACTATAAATCAAGGACTCTCCAGCTTCCTGTGCTCTGACAGTGACCAGGTGTGCAAGAAGCTGGGAAGAACTGGCCAAAGGGATATTCCATACCATAGAACATCATGTCCAGCATATAAACTGGGGGAAATTGGCTGGGAGCCACCAATGGCTGCTCAGGGACAGGCTGGGCATCAGTCAGTGAGTGGTGAGCAATGGTATTATGCATCATTTGTTTCTCTTGGGTTTTACTCATAGAATCACAGAATGGTTTGGGTTGGAAAGGACCTTAAAGATCACCTCTTTCCAACCCCCTTGCCATAGGCAGGAACACCTCCCACTAGACCAGGTTGCTCATTGCCTGGCTTTGAACACTGCCAGGAATGGGGTATCCACAACCTCTCTGAGCATCCTGTTGCAGAGCCTCATCACCCTCACAGTAAAGAATTTCTTCCACATATCTAACCTAAATTTCTCCTCTTTTAGTTTGACCCCATTCCTCCTTGTCCTATCACTACATTTTCTCATAAAAAGTAGTTCCCCTCTCCCTCCTTTTCATTACAATTATTATTGATATTATCATTAAGATAATTAGTAGTATTACGGTATTTTATCTTGTTTCTATTATTAAGCTGTTCTTATCTCGACCCATGAGGTTTACTTTTTTTCAAATTCTCCTCCCCACTACAGCAAGGGGGGTGTGGAGTGAGCAAGCAGCCATGTGGTACTTAGTTGCCAGCTGGGATTCAAGCACAACAGGTGGGCACTGTCATCCCATCTTTTCCATAGTAAGATGTCCCTCAGGCCATGCCTGGTCCTGAGGTGAGTGGCCACTGTCACAGCTGATGAAGACAGGACAGGGCAGTGGTCAGGTATTTCAGATGATGCCCAAACACACCTCCCTCTGCACCACAGCCGAAATCTAAACTGGAACATCGACACACGCTGCTGATTTCTCTGACTGCAAGTATCTCCAAACACAGGAACACTTGGGCAAAGGGATGTTCCACACCAAAGGGAAGACAAGCCATGCAGAAATAGATGGCACCATCACCCTGGAGTCTCATCATATGTTCCCCGAGGGCTGGCAGAGCTGATGGATCTGGCAGAAAGAGCTTGTGAGACTTCATGCCAACTCTGAGTGCAGGCAGGTACCCTCCAAGCTCACAAAGGATCTACCCAGGAAAAACAGACCCTTCCAGAAGTTCCCACAGCAGATCAGTGGCATTTTGGGATTAAAAGCTGCAAATCAGTCTACGGGTCAGCACAACCTTTGGGCTGTGCTCAGTGCTCACGTTCGGCCAGGCCAGATGCCAGGGAACAATCATGTTTCAGACATGGCTTCGGAAAATCTTGAGGGCCAGAGTCTTTACCAACAGCCCAATTCAAGCAAGGGGCTCATGAGACAGACCAGGAATTGCTATTCTTGGAAAGAGCACTGTTGGGGACTATTTGAAATATTGTGTATTTGTAGATGACCACCCATCTTCTGGCGTGGGCAACCAATTCCCTTCAGGGTTTAAACAGCCGGGGAGACAGGAACCACTCTGCTCATTCGTCATGTCTGCATTTTCTGAGACACAGTTTGCACAAAGAAGGTCATCTCCTCTTCCTTCCACAGAACCAGAGAGACTGTTCTTATTTTGTCCAACCCTTTCCAAAAAAAGAGAAGTGTTCCCCGAATCCAGGATTATATATAGCAGAGATCAGAAAGCCTCACGTCCAGAAAACTTCTTTCTGATGCAGCTCTGCAGATGCCACAGCATAGACATGAGCAAAGAAAGAGAACTTGGCAAAATAACATGGATGAGCTTGATAATCCAGCATGACTGAAAAATTCCTGGGAGAGGCAGCCTGCCAAAGATCATCAAAAGTGAGAAGCTGGAGGCTTTCCAGGTGCAGCTGCTACAAGATCTGCTGGTCTGGAAGCAGAACTAGGGACTTGTTCTATAGATACCTGCCAAGAGACTGCCAAGGAAGAAAGCCATCGAATCAATGATGCCCAAATTGTCCTTGTAGCTTTTGATTCATAAGGAACCATGTCCTAACAGATGCAAGATTAATTGAGAATGTATTGTTCTCTAAAATTGCTATTGATCTGAGCTTCCCACACCTCTTCTTGAACACACAACAAGGTCTTACCAGAACAAGAACAACAGTTAGAAGGTTCAAAATTGAAATTCAGCTTGATGTATACAGAAGAGCTGAGACAGTTACAGAAGGCAGACAGTTATTTTTTTGAGATCCCAAGTAAATCACAGTTTTGCGTTCGATTTTGCAGAAAACAACACGACAAGAGACTATGGCACTGGATCTGTAAGCTGATGACTCACAGAAAGAGACCGAACTGAATAAATCCACTCATTCAACTGACTGAACTGTTGTCACTTAAACAGAACCTAATTGGCTCTTTAACGGCCTCTCTGAGCATATCCTTTTCTGTAATATGACCGATTATGCCATCAGAATTTATTGTTTATAGACAAACTTACAGAACAGTGAGAGAGCCTAACCTTTTTATAGATGTGTTTTAAGAGACGTTTGTTTCCTCTTTTTCAGATACGTGCACATTGAGATGAATAATTGCAGACAATAACAGGTCCTGATCTTTTATGTACTGCAGCAGCTCTTATAGCTGCTGATTTCTTTTTTCCTTATAGGTTTCACCATAAAGGCCAGTGATGCAGCAGACATCTGAAGTTAACTTAGCATATTGCAGAGCTAAGGGTTTAACCCCACTGAACTATTACTGCCATATGTTCCATTTCTTTCAGGGAATTTCCCAATGGGAAAGAACTCAGACAATGTGAAGAAAAAACATCCAATATCGTTTGCCCTACAGCTTCTTACTGTTTATTTCTAGTGCTTTTCCCTTCCTCACATGATAATCGCCTTATTGGAGAGCAGCACACTGCAGATGTGGGAGCAAAAGGGACTTGATTTAAGATCTACAGCTAGAGAGTGAACTGAAATGCTTTTGAAAATGGTGGAATTACAAAAAGCAGCTTAGGATCCCAAATCACCAGGAAGACAGAGCAAAGCCTTAAGAGTCACACATAAAACGCCCATTCTAATAATTTCCCCTCGTGCGGCTCGCTCGGTCGAGCGCAGGTTCTCGGGGCTCCGGGTTTCTCCCGGGCAGGAGTTCCTGAGCTCATCCCAACGCCCGTGTAACCAACACAGACATTTCAATCTTTAGAGTAATGCTGATGTGTGTAAGCCGACGCTGGGGATCAGAGATCTGAGCCTTGACGCCTCAGCCAGGCACTCCCACACCACATTCACCTTTACACCCTACAGAGGTGGGTTACAAATTTGGATTCCTGTAATTCAGGATCAGTTTACTAGACACTGGCTGCCTCTGAGCTACTCACAAGCCTGTGTTCTGAATCATTTTCTTATCTATTTGCACATAATACAGAATCATGTTTCTAAGGTTTAGCTGGAAATCAATCAAATAAAAATTATGAAAAAAAGATTTGTAAAGGGATTGAGGAAAGGTTACTTTTAAATTACGTTTCAGATTCGGTTCTGAGAGGATTTGGTTATCAAATCCCAGACTCATAACTCACCCTCACGAAGCACACCATTCATTTCCTAGTCAAATAGGATTTGATTCATCTCATATGTAAGAAAAGGAACGGCACAAGATCCTTTGCGCAAAGCCCAACCCTGGTACAACACCGAAGGCTGCTCGGGCACTGTCCTGCAGCAGCAGGGCCCAGCACAGGCTCTGGGTACCCCAAACCCATCACTGACCTCTCCATCACTGTCAGATATAACAATAAACGCATCCACAAAACTGCGCTTCTTCTTGGCATTGGCTGCATTCCTCTTCTCATCCTCATCTTCCTCCCCATCCTGACCTCTAGACTCCAGGCCCTGCGTGGGCTTCTTCCTCCTCGGCATCCTTCACTCTGAAACAGATGAAAAGATTAAAAGCCATTTGTTTCCTTCTGATTTAGATTTCCCCTACCAGTTATCCTTTTTTTTTTTTTTTGCTATTTTTAGGCAAAAGACCCCAGGCACTGGAACCTTATTACAAAGCGTGGTGGATTTAGCGTTACTGGGAGCCACATGTACCAGTCACCACTCATCTAGTTAAAAACACTTTATTACAGCTGATTGCTAAAAAGGGGTTTCAGGGGAGCAGCAACACAGACTAAAGCCACTCTGAATGCCTTGTTCCAAAGCAATGAGGCTTTCCTCTCAAAGCCCATCAGCAAACTCCTCCACAGCATCACTTTACAGTGGATCTCCCACCCTCCAATACAACTTCCCCTCCTCAGCCCCACACCTACACCAGAACAAAGCAGGCTGTGGCAGCGGATCAAGCTGACAGTTGCACACCAGACCAAGAAGCCACCACAGCACAGCCCTTTGTCAGCGTTTGTATTCAACAAAAACAGGGGGAAAGGCATTGTTCCTCCAAGGATGCTGTCCTGTCCTCAGCACCACTTGGTGCACGGCTGCTCCAGCACTACAGACAGGGAAAACACAGGCACTGGCAGCAGGCAGGCTGGAAACAAGACAACAGGTTTATCTGGCAGCCTGGGTTTCTCAATGACCAGCAGCCTCCGGAAGAACTCCGGGCAGACATGCCCAAACCATCCGCATTAACAAAGGCACTTAACAAGCAGCAAGGAACCTGCTGAGCGTTATTAGTGCAAACCTGAGGGCTCTGTGCATGCAGGTGCCCACACAGTGCAAGCTGCTACTTCAGCATCCCTTCCCTTGCCAGCCCATAGACTGCTGGAGAGAGATGCACAGCAAGCATCCCCTGCTTGGATCCAAAAGGGCTCGGAGGAGAGGACTGGGAAGAGATCTCGGTGAAGGAGAGCAGCGGGAAGGCACACAGAGTTAAACCACCCTTTCCTGCCTGTGCTTGCTGTTTGCCAGATAACTCAACAACAACATTTGGTGCTTCCTGAACTATGATGTAAAAGAGCCTTACAAAGCACGCTGAGCATGACCAGCTCTGTTGAAGTTAGAATTAAACATGTGCAGAGAGTGATTAAACAACAAGCCCCTTATTTCACACCAGAGAACAGCAGAGCTGGAAATGCAAGTCAAGTTGGCTGGTTCCCAGACCAGTGTCCTTCCACAGCATCACTCTGCTTTCCTTCAAGATCACTCAAATAGCTCAAGTGTGCTGCTTAGATCTAAAATAAGAGGAAGAGAAGATGCAACAGAGACTGTACATCAGCCAGGATAGAACCAAACCCTTCCCTGTAACACCACAAAATTGCAAACAGACGCTGTGTATAGAAACAGTAAGGAGCAGGGAGTCCAAAATCCCCATCAGGGCCGAGAACTGCAGTGCACTGCTCCATCTACAGTCCAAGCAGCAAGGTGAGGAATAACATCACTCCAGCCCTACTATCCACAGCCTTCGCAGACTCCCTTCGCCTCCCTCCCTCTGCAAAGACATGCACACACACGCGCAAAGACAAAAGACGATTTTCCTGGTGAGTCATGATTTGCACCGAAGGTTTGCTGAGCCCTCTGAAGGCAGAATACTGTACAAATGGCAAAGTGACTGAAGGACCACTGCAGTCCCCCCGTGTTTGTCTGCTTAGGAATCACAGAATGGTTTGGATTGGAAGGGACCTTAAAGATCATCCAGTTTCAACCCCCTGCCATGGGCAGAGACACCTTCCACTAGACCAGGTTGCTCAGAGCTCTATCCAACCTGGCCTTGAACACTTCCAGGGATGGGGCAGCCACAGCTTCTCTGAGTAACCTGTGCCAGTGCCTCACCACTGTCACAGGGAAGAATTTTTTCTAATATCCAATCTAACCCTGCTCTTTGTCAGTTTGAAGCCATTATAGAAAGGGAAACAGAAATAAGCACTGCTTTTGGAAAAGCTCTGGCTCCTGCAAAACAACCCTGTTCAGCTCCAGCTGAGCTGAAGTCAGGTCCTGTTGGAATATCCTCATTGTAGCTTCTCCATTTTTTTATCTTTTGCTCCAAACGGTCTCTTTGCCCTCCCTGTCCAGGGAGATGAGCCAAGCCTCACACCCAGCTGCTGTACCCGTGGTGGTGAGGAACATTCCCTTATCGTTGGAAAACCACTCACATGCGCTACAAGGAGCACGGAAAGGCCCACGGAGGGTCACTGGTTTTGGAAAGGCAGCCCATAAACCTCCTTACCCTCACAACAAAAGAAACAGCAACAAGGAACTGCTGTGCTGCCTTTTATTTTTTTTTAAATCCACACTGGTATCACCATCTCTCCTCTGACTCTGTGATACATCTTCTGCTTGGTGCTCTGTGCTAAATAAGAGATCACTGAGAAATATCAACTGAAGTTATGATGAGTCACCTACCTTCAACATTTAAAGGAGAGAAAAGAGGAGATGTAAGAGATGTAACCACACAACTCCCACAGCACTTCTGAAAATGAAGGGACTTGTGGCAAAGAGAGTCTCTGAAAATGTAACTAAGGGAACAAGACAAGTAAGAGATCAGTCGTAGCTGTGCTAGTCTGAGGCTGTGAGTAGGAGAGCAGCAATAGCTTTTATTAGACAAGCTGGTGGAGCTGAGAGAAGAAAACATGCATCAGAGCACAGCCCTCCTCTTCAGGCAGGGAAGTCAACCATCTATTGCTTTTAGCACTCTTGGAAAGGACAGTTGTCAGTACCTGAGGGGATCATACCTGTTTTCAGACCCAGCAAAAAAAAGGCCAAAGACTGAATTATCTAAAACTACCCTTGCAATTTGGTTCACAGACTGATTTTGCAGTTATCCAGATTTTTTTTCCAACTCTGAATTTAAGAGAATTTCTTCGTAAATGCTCTGACAGTAAAGGTGACCTCCTGACAAGGGACTCGCACATGCCACGCTTCTCCAGTCACATTTTTAGGGATATCCTTGAAGATCCCCAACTTGTGATTATTTGTCATTTTCCCTCTCATCTATCATTTTGATGAATCAGAAAGCAATTACCGACAGAATAATTCTAAATCTTGACACTGCAGCTACAGACCTGCCAAGCTGTGACAGCTTGAAAAATGCTCGAAAAACGGAGCCAAAAAAAATGAATGACTCTCATCCCCGGATGAGTTCCTGAGCCGTTGGAAACACAGGCTGTCGCTTTGTAAACAACTCCCCCCGCCTTGGGAAGCAGAGCCACGACGCTTCCCGTGCTCAGGCGGGTCAGGACCACACGCCTCCACGGAAATATCATCCCTGGGACCCTCGGCTCGACCCGGCACGCAGGGCCCAGATGATGCTCCGCGAGCAGGACACGAGGGCTGGCAGCGCCCCGGGGAGAGAGAAATTGTTTACAGGATTGATCCGTTTATAGAGCTAGCTCTTCGCAGAGAGGGCACGGGCACGACAGAGGCCACGCACGGCCGAGTGCATCCGAGCTCTCGGGAGCTGCTCCGTGCTCCAGTGCCCTCGAGTCCCACGCGCAGCACCTCCCTTCTCCAAGGACAGCTGAGGAAAACGTTTCCCCCCCCACTACGTGGGAGGAAAGTGACCCCATCCCCAGACCACGCCCAGGGTCCCTCTGACCCCTTCGGGCAGGGAGGGCTCTGCAGGGAAAGTGACAAGGATGGGGTCAGGGATACTCAACAAGCTGCGGAGAAGGATGGGGGTCCCAGGCGGGATGGGGGTGAGCTCGGGGAAAGGTGATCAGTCACAGGTGAGCAAACAAGAGGGAGGGGAGCGTGCAGGGGCTGCCCCGGGAGAAGGGAGCCAGGCCTGTCAGGGGGAACAGGAGGGGCAGGAGCACCCTGGCCTTAGGGGATGGGGCCAGGGCAAAGCTCTGGTTTTGGGGTTCCCTCCCAAGGGGACAGGCCAGGAGGAGTTCCAGGGTATCTCCAGGCACTGCATATCCAGGGAAGGAACAGGGGAACTGCCTTTGGGGGTGGGACGGAGGGTG
>NW_021939882.1:2638863-2650176 GCF_001715985.3 Manacus vitellinus
CCCCCCACCCCAGCCCGCCCCCCGGGCACGGCGGAGCACAGAGCGGGTCTTTCTCTGCTTTCCCTAGAGCAAGAAACACGCCAACAAGGTGAGGCGGTACCTGTCCATCCACGGTGGGGAGGAGGGTGCCCACGGGAAGAAGATGAAGCTGGAGGCGAAGCAGGTGAGCAGGGACTCGATTGCTGCCTATCAGTAAGGTCTGTAAATCGGTGTCTGTGAAGTGTGGATGATAAGTCATGAGAAGCAGCTGAAGGGGGTGGGGGGGGCTCAGCCTGGAGAAAATGAGGCAGTTTAGGCCTTATTGCTCTCTACAACTCCCTGGCAGGAGGTTGTAGCCAGGTGGGGGGTCAACCTCTTCTCCCAGGCAACCAGCCACAGAACAGGAGGAAAAGGCCTCAAGGTGTGCTTGGGGAGGTTCAGGTTGGGCATCAGAAAGAGTTTCTTCATGGAAAGGGTTGTCAGTCCCTGGAATGGGCTGCCCAGGAAGGTAGTGGAGTCACCATCCCTGGAGGTGTTCAAGGAACGACTGGACGTGGCAGTCAGTGCTCTGGTCTGGTTGACAAGGTGGGGATCAATCACAGGTTGGACTTGATGATTTCAGAGACCTTTTCTAACCTTAATGATTCTGTGATTCTGTAAAGTGTCTGAGAGGAAGATAGGACCAGATAATGTGAGAGGATGGACCAGACTCTGCTCAAGGTTGTCCAGCAGTAGGGCAAGAAGCAACAGGCAGAAGCTGATGCACAGGCAGTTCCACCTGAATGTGAGGAAGAACTTCGTTCCTGTGCAGTGACTGAGCACTGAAACAGATTGTCCAGAGAGGGTGTGGAGTCTCCCTCACAGGAGATATCCCAGAACAGTCTGGATGGAATCCTGTGCCACATGCTCTGGGATGGTGCTGCCTGAGCAGGGAGGTGGGACCAGATGACCCACTGTGGTCCCTTCCAACCTGACCCATCCTGTGAGTGCACGACCCCTCAGGGCTGAATATGGCACAGCAGGACCTGCTGTTTAACAGCCTTGTGAGTGAATGAGGAAAAGACTCTCAGGGCATTCTGAGAACTGAGGAGCTCAATGGCAGGCGTTTCACCAGCCCTTGTCCCAGCTCTTGCTGCCCTCCCCACTCAAACAGCCTCTGTGAGTATTTCTTCTCCATTTAAACAAATGCACGTTGCCTTTTTTTGATAGTTTTGCTTGAAATTGCGGAGAAAAAATAGGAGCAACAGCTTGTGAGGAGTATTGTTGCATAACATCACACAGAGCACATTGGGTTCACCATCCACGGGAATTTGCTTCCCAGAGCAATCCTTGTTGTACTTATGTGGGTTCCCTCAGCCAGTAGCTGAAGCCTGTTGGTCAGTAAAGGCCCCACGTTCCATTCAGCCATCTGTCTGCCCCTGACTCCCTTGGGGAACAGATTCTACTTTTATGATTGCTTCAGCTCTAATCCCTAACTCTGGCATTTGCAGGGAGGTGGGGGATAATGGCGGATGCCTTCGCACATAGTGTCAGGCTGAGAACTGCCTGGTGCTCCCTGCGCTGCTGGAATCGTGTTGCAGATGACCCAGCTGATAGTGATGTTTGCGCTGCTCAGTTCACACCTTGCAGGGGACGAGGCTGCCTGGTCCAGTTTTGGCAGCCACACACTTAACCATGTCCTTCACCCAAACAGGAGAGGGCGGCCCTTCTGCCTGGAGTGTTTGCCAAAGGGTTTAAAAACGGTAATCTGGTGCAAGAACACTCTGCAGTAAGGGAGAGCGTGATGCTGCATCATGGAAGTCCTACTCAATCAGACTTCTTAGCACCCAAATGTCTCTGGCTACCTTTTCTTAGACTCTGAAATTGTAGCGTTTCTTGTCATAACCTTTTCTCAGAACCCCTAAACTGTAGTGTTTCTCCTCATAACCAGGAGGCTGGACGGGGTGACCTGCAGAGGTCCCTCCTGGCATCAGCCACTCTGCGATTCTCTGTGCACAGGACAGCAAGCAGGAAGGCAGCAACGGGGAGGACAGGAACAAGTGTTGTCCCATCTGCAACATGACCTTCTCCTCTCCGGCCGTGGCAACATCTCACTACCTGGGCAAGACTCATGCCAAGAACATGAAGCAGCAGGCCCCCAAAGCAGAAGGTATGAGTGTCTGCAGTGCCTTTACGTTGTCCTGAGGGGCTGTTGAGAGGTTCGTTGCACCCCAAGTGTGAGCTCTTGCGAGGGTGTGTGCGCTCTTTGTTATGAATTAGAAGAAGCAGTGTACCTCCACAGACCTGGCTGTGACAGCCTGCTCAGTGGGCAAAGAAGTTTTGTGGATTTTTGGTTTGCTTTGTTTGGGAGAAATGCAGCTGGTAGCAGAGTTGTCCCCATCCCTGTGTGCAGGGACCAGGAGTGTGATGTTACACTGCAGAAATGCCTGTCACAGGATACGATGCTCACTGAAAGCTTACAGGGACTGTAGTGACTGGTGAAACTCCAATATGGCAAATTCCTCAGAGCTGCTCTGCTACAACAATGTGGCCTCTGAGGTTCAGGGACTGGTGAGCTGCAGATAGCTGGGGACTGGGAGAGTACAGCTGAGGAGCATCAGTATATGCTTGTCTGACCATGTCTGCCTGGGCTGCAGCTGCCTGTGTGTCCCACCCCTTTGCTAGCAGCCGGAAAGGCCCAGTGGGTGGGGAGGGAAACCCTCTGTCCAGGGCAGGTGGGGCAGCCACGAGCTTGGTGGACTGCAGGCGCTCAGGATGGAGGGAAAACACAGCCTTCGATTGCACCTGAGGGTGGCAGTTTGTGCTGGCTCTGAGCTGGGATCTTCCAGCCAGAAACTGTCCTGGGTGTCTTCATGGCTTTGCTAAGATGTGTGTGCAGAGCAAGGCCACCTCTGGGGTCAGGGTGGCCCGTGGGATGTTTTAGTTCTTTGGAGCCCTTGCTTTTGGGTAAGACAGGAGCCTGCAGGGAGGGGTGGACGTGCACTGAGCAGTCTGGTGCGTGCCTTTGGTTTTGGATTGAGAAGAGCTCTCTGATCCCTAGAAGGTTTGTTGCTCTGGTCTTTGGCACTGCAAAGTGAGAGGCTGCAGGTTTCTCCATCACACAGGAAGCCAGTTCCCTGTGTGGATTCACTGTGTCAGACATAGTCCCGTTCATGCTGTTTCTCAGGCAAGACTCCTCATGAACTCAGTTCACAATCAACTCCTGCAGCTGCACAGTGCTTCCAGAAACCCACTGCCTTTGCTGTGCAGGGGCTTGTGCCCCTATTCTGACTGGGGGATGGTAACAGCAGATGGAAGCTCATTCATACCCACTGTTTCATGAATACAGTCATGCTTACATTAAGGAGAAATGTGCAAATCTGTTGGATTTTTTTAAACTCTGAAAGTTTTCCTGGCGTATTCTGACTTATCTTGCCACATGTTTTTAAATTCTTCAGCATTATGGGAAGAGATAGGAGCATCGTGAATTTATCAAGGTGTCTTACATTGTCTAGGTTTGGGGGTTAGATGTAGCAGGTTATGAGTTTCAATGTGAGTTTGGGGGAAATAAAGTGACTGGTTTTTACCTGTGAGTTCTGAGACTGACCAAGAGTTTGGATCCACCCAACAGAAGCAGTGCCCCCACAGAAACACCCTGCTGCTCTCCCCACCTCTACTGCATCTTCTAACGAAGAGAACAAGGACATTACTGACCCAGACAAGTTCTGTAGCCTCTGCCATGCCACTTTCAACAACCCCCTTATGGCAAAACAGCACTATGTAGGCAAGAAGCACAGAAAGCAAGAGACCAAACACAAGCTGATGGCGCACTACGGCCGAACCCCTGATGCACCTGCATCGTCCTTCATGGGTGAGTTCTCAGCAGGGAGGCTGATAACCAGCTGGAGAGCAGGGTGGGAGAGCAACAGAATGTCTGACAGGCCTTTGGACGAGAGAGTCTGTGTGGAGGGAGCAGGGGAGAAATGCTCATGATGAGGGACTTGATTATACACCATAAGATTGATTTGGCTGTAACCCCCCAGCAGCAGATGTTTTAGACTGTAGCTACTCATGACAAGCTTTGGGTTGTGTTTTGTGATGTTGCTTAATCAGGGACGTGTCCTTTTTATTTTCTGTGTGGATAATCCAGGGATTTTGGCCAGTACTGTTTCTCGTTAGGTGATTGCATCCAAAATGGAAAGATAAAAGTGGCATTTGATGCTTGAAAATCATCTTTGGGGGGGACTAGCCAAAGATGGAAGGAATAGGTTTAACTGCACCTGCTGCTTCAAAGCACACGAAAGCCAGAGAGATTTCTCCCTGAATGCCTTTCTGCCTCTGTGTGGGCACTTCCATCTGATGAACTAATGCAACTCTCTCTGGAGCAAGTAGGAATGTGGGGAAAAAAACTCCAGAGCTATTAAGGAGGAACTTTAGGCAGACAGTTAAAACTCTTTTGGTTTATGATCTGCTGCTTATGAGCACTTGTACGTGATGAAAGCCCTCAGAGTCCAGTGAAAGCATTAGGAAAACGCCCTTGTTCCTCCCAACAGCCTTCTGTTGGACCAGGAAGTCTTAGTACCTGCTGGATGCTCAAGGTAAATAATAAGCAGACAAATCATCTTAAAATCTTCATCAAGGGCTCCTTTCTCTGTCGTAAAAACCCACACAAGCAGAAGATTAATTATTCTAATTCTTTGCAGGCCACCTTTAGATACCGGTAGCACTTATGACAAATGAGGCTCAATTAGCCAAGTAATGTTCTCTCCCACATGGCGTGGCCGTGTGGGAGATGGAGAAGGTGCTCAGTATCTCGTGTTACCCATCTGCTCTGCACCTAATTAGTGGGGTCTGATGAATGGTTCTACTTGAGTGTGACTCAGGCGCTGACAGTGGCAGGAGCTCCAGCCCAGGTGGGCTGGGTAGGTGGGCAGTGCCCTTGCCCGTGTGATTGATGTGTCCCAGGAAGTGCCAGCAGAACCAGAGTACATACAGACACATCTCTGGGGAACTTCAGCTGTTCTGGAGAGTTTCAGAGTCTGGGCTGTAATTTGGGGTGGATGGGATGGGATGAGATGGACTGTAGTCAGGCGTGTTTTCTCCCACTCTCTTTGCTGTCTCTGTGTGCCAACAGCCACACCTGTTCCTAAACTCTCTGCTGGGACCCAGCTGGCAGCAGGTGTTCTTTGCAGTGCAACACTGAGGTGTTTGTCTGCTTAAAGTCCTCTGGGAACCAGAGGTTTGGGGTGCAGAAGTGCAGTTTAGACAACTTTGTGAACACACCTGTTGGCTGGATTTGCAACAGAGAGATCTTGACCTTGGTGGTGCAGGGAGGCAGACCTGAGACTGCATTGGCTCCTCTGGCCTTTCCTGCCCAGATCCAGATCCATTTTAAGAGCTCAATGTCCCACTGGAGTCTGGAATCTCTGAGGTGCAGCAACCACATGGGGAAGTGTCTGTTGCATGCTCTGTTGTGCTTCCCGCTCAGTGATTTGCTGCTCTGCACCCCTGGGATCCGTGTCCTCTTTCATCTTAATGAAATGTTTTCCTTGTGAGACTCCCAGGCAGAGTCCTTCCCCAGTGAGCCAAAATTCAGGAACGCTTAATATCTTGAGGACAACTGCCAGAATTTTTCCCTGATAGAGAATCCTGTGCTGCCATGCTTGCCTGTTTGGTATCTGTGACCTCCTGAACTTTCAGTCCGGCTGGAGTTGTCATGTTACACAAAACCATTGATCCTGTCTAGTACAACTATTGTTGGAAACTATTTTTTTCCTGGCAGTTAACTGATCCGCTGACTGTAACCAAACTGCTTGAGGACAGAGCTTAATATCCTCAGTTGGCACCTCAGCAAGGCTTAGGAGAATGCTGCATTGTGGAGCTGGACATGGGGTGTAATCTCCCCTGGCTGTTTTTATTATTGAAATGCTATGAGCTTACAAATTCAGTATCTCCCTCATTCTTTGTTATGAGATTTCCAGATCAGGAGAAGTGAGAATGTGGGGAAAAAATGGAGTTGCAAAGGCAGTATAGCATCGGGGTTGGGGTCCTAATGCTAAGACTTTTACTGTGTCTGATACTGTGACCTCTTCATAGGAAATGTGTCTTTGTTGTTATCGATGAACAAACCCATGTTCTCATTAGGAAAGCTTTTTTGTCTTAGTGATTCCCTCACAGTGACTGGCTGATACACAGTGGGGTAGTGGGATTGTGTGATCTCCCTGCCTGGTCAGGCTGTTGACTTGTTATTTGTCTTTGTGTAGGGTTGTTTAACACATGAGGTGATTGATTATCTCGCTTGTTTCTAAGTCAGGCACCAGGTTTGGCTGGCTGTGTGTGCTAACATTGCTGTCTGTTTCAGCCGGGAAGGGCTACCCCTGCAGCACATGTAACATAGTGCTGAACTCCATAGAGCAGTACCAAGCTCACATCAGTGGCTTCAAACACAAGAATCAGTAAGTAACATTCTTGTCTATGTGTGTTTCCAGCCTCGCTGTTCAAATCAATGGCCTAAATATAATCTAAAATGCGGTTTTGAACGCGTGTCTCCAGCTGACTTCCAAGCAGAACAGCAGGGTCTGTGCAGGCTCTCTCTGTGTGTCCTGACGCCACTCCAACAGCTCCCTCTGCAGACAGCCCGGCTGTGCTGCTTCCAGTTTCTTTCCGTTCCTGATAGTTCAGCTCAGCACAGACGTTTGCAGTGAGCCTGACACCCATTAAACACAGTTTCTCTTAACAGCTGAGATTTTAATTTAATTAAGAACTGGCTCAGTGGAGATCTGCTTGCCATTCTAATCTCCCTTGGGGTTGCTTGTTGTAAAATTTGGCATGGAATCAACGTGCTCCAGAAACCTGGACTGTATTCCTTCACTCCTTCTCACAGCTGGCAAGTTAAATAATGGCATCCCCTGCATATATTATTAATTGAAAAAAATCAGGTTGCCAGGCGATTAATACCAAAAATACTTGTTCTGAACACTGTCAAAGTTCAGATCTTTAATTTAAGAGCCTTCACTAAAAGAGACTCAATAATGAACCTGGGTTGCTTAGAAAGCTTCTTAGAAGGAAGAGGTATTAGGAAACCCTACCTCAAGTGAGGAGAGGCTCGTAGCCAAATTTCCCAAATGAGTCAGGAAGAAAGCTGGAGTCTCTTGTTGCTTGTCTATGAAATAACAGCCCCATGGTCCCTCAGCTCTCTGGAGTACTTGATTGGAAGACTTGTGCTCCATCCTGCATCCCAGAAAAGTTTCAACTTACAAACAGCACAACTGAATGAGTGAATAGGAAGTATCCCATTCCAGAGAAATAGCATTGAGGATGTTCCCAACACACACACATGTGAATGTTCCCTTTAAGAACACAGATGTTGTCATAGCTGTTGCAGCCACTTTTCAGAAAGCTGCTCTGGATTCAGCCATGCAGTCCTGTTCCAGCTCCTGCAGCCTGCGGAGAGGCAGGATGCTTGCTTTGTAATGGGAGCTCTTTAGCAGTCCTTGAGCTGTGCCGCGGCTAATTCTGCCATGCTAAAGGTGTCTGTTTACACACAGGCACAGAGGGCAAGGATGCACTTGGAAGGTTTTCTGGCAAGTTGTTGCCTTGGCTGCAGTGGGCTGTTGCTCTGCTGACAGCCGTGCCTGCTGAGCAGTGATTGCAGCTGGCACATTTCAGAGCATTTGTGACAGTCTCCTTTTTTTCCTGTGTTTTCCTCTTGCTCCCTTCGATGTGCAGGATGCCAGGAGCAGTGCCAGTTGTCGGACCGTTCCCACCGCAGCAGTATGTCCGGGAAGAGTCAACTGCCCCAGGAGGCTACAGTTACTTCAGCCAAGACTTCTAGAGCAAGTTGCAGCACTGTTCTTGGAGTTGTTGGTGGCCCCAGAACGCACATCCTTTGCCAGCCCACAACGGTTTCATTATCCCTCTGGATAAGCAAAACCCTACCCTCCTGTATGCACTCGTTGAGCAGAACGAGGACTGAATCTGTCAGGAAAAGGATCCAGCTGGAAGAGACTTGCTAGACAGCAAATACTTCACTCCCTTTAGAGTAGTTTTCATTGTGTAATTGCTTCCTGTGAAGGTGGGTGCGGTGTGAAAGGAAGTGTGTATCTGGTGTAAAGGAGGGTTTGGCAACAGGCTGGTAGTGGCCACCTCCTCCCTGTCCCCACTCTGGAAGGCTGCCCATCCTGCTTCTGGGCTGCTCTCAGAGGGACACCAGCACCTGCGGGCACGCCTAGGTGTGACAAGAGGGGAGCTGGAGCCAGGCTGTGGGGCCAGAGCCACCCACAAGCCCGGGGAGGCTGAGGACAGAGAGCAGCCCCTGTCCCCAGGTGTGCCCTGATGCTGGCATGCTGTCGGCCCAGCTCTGCTCATCCCTGCCCTGAACCAGGGCTCTGGCTGCTTCTCTGGGCTGAGCCCCAGCGTTTCCCAGGCTGGCAGACACAGGGAAGGGCATGAGCTGCCCGCCAGCCACGTCCCCCACGGAAGCGCCACAGTCCCCTGCCCTCACCACAGCAGCTCTGTGGGGCCAACTGCTGCTCTAGAAGTGCAGGGCTGGGCCGTGGGGCTCCCCCTGAGCCGGGGGGAGCGCAGCCCCAGCTGCAGCCCCAACTGCTGCCACCCCTCGTGGCCTCACTGGCTCCAGCAAGTAAATCAGGTGCAGATGTGGAGTCAGGGCCGGGTGCCTGCTTGCGATTAGGGGCTGGGAGCATCGGGGTGGCCCCGGTCCTGCCTCACAGCCCCCTGCCGTGGCTGCAGCTCTCCCCAGTGCTGTACAGGGGACAGGGCTGGGAGGCAAAGATCCTGCTTGCGACAAGACATGGCACTGCCTGCTCTGCTGCCAGGCTACCCCCACCCTGCATTTTCCCCGCTCAGCCCTCGCTGCCCCAGTCTGTGAGTGCTCCTGTGCCATGCCGTGGCCAAAGCCCAGGACCTTAGTGTCCCTGTCTTGCAGCCCCTGTGCTGGGCCCCACATTCTTGGCTCCCCAGAGGGAGCAGCAGGTTCATGTTTGCCAAGTTCTGCCTGGTTAAACCTTAACCGAGCTGGGTTGTTCCATCAGTCCCTCCCAACTGGAGATAAGGATGGGCAGGCAAGACCAGGGCCTGGTGAGAAGCACTGCCCTGAGCCTGGCTGCTCACCTCCAGCACTGCACTCAGCCCCTGCAGAGTGCCCTGCCCAGCCTGGGGTGGCTGCCCCTCTGCCATGGGCCCTGCCTGCCTTGGTGGGTCCCCATGGATGTGAGGGCAGCAGATTGTGGCTGAAAGCTGCCATGTGGCCAGTGGGGCTGGATGGAGCTGGAAGCCCCTGTGCTGGGGCTCACCCCTGTACTCCAGGGCTGGCCCACTCCCTCTGTGCCAAGGGGTTCCCATCACCCCAGTACATGGCATGAGCTTGCTCAGCCTCAGCTCCTGGACCCCATACACATATGGGGTACAGGGAGCTGGGGCTCCTGCCCCTCAAACAACTGCTGTTCAGAGGAAGCCAAGAGAAACTTCCAGGAGGAAAGAGCCCCCCAGGCTCCGGCCCCCCAGGAGCCACGGTGCCGTGCGTGCTCATGCCGGCCACAGGTGCCACCACAGCGGGAGTGTCGGCGAGCGCTGGGGCCAGGCACAAGGGGCGGCTGTGTTCCCGCAGCTCCGGCTGCCTTCCAAGAGCAATATTGTTGGCACCAGGCAGGCTCCCTGCACCGGCAGTGCATACATGGGCCTTTCATGAGAGGAGTGGGGATGATTTACTGCCTGGGGGAAGGGGCAGGGGCGGGAGGATGAAGCTCCAGCATGCCGGCGCCCGGCCCCTCGTGCGTGCTCGCTGCCGTGGGGCCCTGCACTTGTAAGTGTGCCCGAGGGTCTGGCCAGGGGGTCACCTCTCCCAGTTGGGCATGGGGCAGAGTGGGTCCACCTGCCCCATCTGCAGGGCTATGGGGACACACTCCCTCTCTGGGTGCCCCACTGCATCTGAGCTTCCACTGTGGCTCAGCAGGCGGGGGTCACACATCCCGTGCGGTGCTGCAGTGATGGGAACAGTCCATGAGCTGGGGAGACAGGAGCAGCAGAGGAGGGTGCTGGGACAGGGGTGCACTAGCAGCGCAGGGTGCTGTGCTGGCACAATCCCCCCTTGTTGAACTGCTGGCGTGGCAGAGGCCGTGGCGGTGCTGCCGGCAGCGGGTGGCTACGTGGGGCTGTGCTGCTGTGAAGGGCTTTTTGTTTGCCATCAGTTGCTGTTATAAATCAAGCCAGGCAGCCCAGCCCCAGCCTAGCACTGCCCCATGGCAGAGAGGCTATGGGTTCCCAGCTGCCCACAGCTCCATCCCACCAAGCCCCAGCCTGTGCCCAGCATTGCCCTGACCCAGCAGGGATGCTTGGTGTGCCATGGGATGAGGTGCCAGCACTGGTCTCTTTGCCTTGCTTTCACCCAGCATCAGGGAACCTTGGGATACAGGGGATCTCTCCCTGCCCATCCCAGGCCATGGCTCCCATGGGCTCCCCAGAGTCCCAGCTCTCCCCTGGTGTTCCCAGCACTGGGAATAACACCTTCTCTCTGGTTTTAATTTGGTTTTGGTTCGAATTGAGCTGAACCCAACATTTTTCTGTGCTTCCGGCACGCTGTGAACTCTGCAGGGGTGGCCGCTGCTCCGTGAAATTGATGTTCTTGTCCGCTTCACGCATCGGCAGGAATGAACAGCTGCTGGGGGCTGCTGGCCCCTGGGACTGCTTTGTGCACCTCTGCACCCCGGGGGGGACCAGCACCCCAGCAGCATGGGGGAACAGTGCACCAACCAGACCTCACAATGAAGCCATGTCATGCTGAAAGTTGCTGGTTTGGCGTCCTGGAGCAGTACAGATGTGGCTGTGCTTTGGCCCTGACAGTGTGGCCCTACAGGGTGAGGGGTGACAGTGACAGTGCATCCCACTCACACGAACTCAGGCTCCACACCAGACCTGGACAATGCTGCATGTGGGGCTCAGCACGACCCTAGAAGGTCTTGCTGGAAAGCAGAGAGATGGTGAAGCAGATGGCGATGCAGCAACGAAGAGCAACGCTGGGACCAGACCCTGGCTGTGTGCTGGGAACACCTTCTGTCCCCCCTTGCTGGCAGCAGGATGCCCAGGGGAAGGTGTTCCTGAGGACCACACTAGGTCAGTGTGTGAGGCCAGGCATCTCCCAGTGCCCAGGGGTCCTGCGTGGGCAGATGGGCAGCGTGACCTGGGCATGGTGGGGTCTGCCCACTCTGGCACAGGCAGCAGCACGGGGAAGGCGAGGACGAAGTGTTTATGGGCTGGATTAGGCCACTCCAACGCTGGCTCGCAGCCTCTCGGTGTTTTACGACGCTCCGTTATGGGCTCCTAATGAGGGTCACAGCC
>NW_021939882.1:2650991-2660940 GCF_001715985.3 Manacus vitellinus
CCCGGGACTGTTCGGGATCCTCCACTCGGGACACTCTCCCCCCTCCCTGGAATCCCCACGGTCCCCCTTCCCCCGGTAAACCTCCCCCAGCGCCCTGACGAGGCTGCCGCTGGCAGGACGAGTCGTGTTCCCGGCATCCAAACGGGGTGTTCCCCCCTCTCCATGCCCACTCCCAAGGGGGGAAGGCTCTGTAAGGGATCTCAAACTGCCCAGGGACACCCGTTCTCTGCCTCCCCTCCATGCTCACCCACTCTCGCCGTGCCCTGGGAACTCCGCGCCGCTGCTCCCCGGTGCCCCGGGACGGGAGGGGGCTGCTCGCCCGGATCCGCTCACCCGGCCCTGCCTGTCCCGCAGGGTGGGACCCCCCTCGCCGCGGGGGCCTGGAAGATGCGGCCCCTCTTACAGGTCGTGGCGGGGCTGCTGCTGGCGGCGGCTGCCCAGGGCAAGGCGATGGAGCCAGGTACGGCTGCGGGGGGCGAAGCGGGGCCGGGAGGTGGCGGGAAGGGAGTCATGCTTTCTGAATACTTTCCCCATCCCAGATGGGCACCGAGCCCCGGGTTGGGAGTGCGAGTGCTCACCCTGGGCACGCAGCCCCACCACTCTGCCTGCGGGGCTGGGCTGGCGGGAGCCAGGGACATGGCACGGGGACCAGCGTTTCCATCACCGGGAGAGGAGGTGTGGAGGCTGGGAGGAGCAGGGTGGCTCCAGGCAGGCTGTCCCTGTGCCGCGGAGGCTTGGCTCGCTCGGTGGATATGCGTGGCAGAGCGGGGTGGCGTGACTGCCGTGGGCTGTCGCAGTTCTGCGTGGCTCCTGGTGAGGTGCCGGCAGTGCCTGGCCATGGTGGGTACGGGAGGAGGACGTGTCCCAGGGGACTAGAGGCCCAGCTACCTCACGTCCCACCCGTACTGGCCACGCAGAGGGCTGGGGACGCACTTTGACCCCCAGGCCACTGCACGCCGGCAGTCGGGCTGCGCTGGTATTGCCGTTCTGGCAGCCAGGTGGTGTCTGCCCTCCAGGTGCACACGCTGCTGCTGGCCATGGGCAGGCAAGGCCCTGCTGCCAGCCTGAGCATCTCCGGAGACAGCCAGGCGTAATGGTCCCGGCCGTGCCTGGGGCATGTGAAGGTCCAACGATGGGTGGCCGGGTGGGTTTGTTGCTGGGTTGAGTGAAGCAGAATGGGCTGGAGCAGTGTGCCACTGGGAGTGGTGGAAGGATGGTGCCATGTGTGGCCTTGGACAGGACATGCCACTGGGTAAAGCATGTCCCTGTGCCCTAGGGCAGAGTCCAGCCCTCACCCACCTCTTGGGTGGCAGAGCTGGGCACCAGCCTGTGTCACACCACATGTTCTCTGCACTGGGGTGGACATGTGGTGGGGTCCTGGGAGGGGTGAGCACCAGGGTGGGCACTCACCGTGTCTCTCCAGAGCTATTTGAGAGCCCATTGCTGGAGTCAGAAGAAGAACATCTCCTGCTGGACCCGGGCAATGTGCTGAAGCTGTACTGTGATGCCAACCAGAGCGGTGCCAGTGTGGTTTGGTACAAGGAGTCTCGGCCTCTTGTCTCGGGAGGTCGCATCCATCTCCGGCAGAGTCTGCTGGAGATCTCGGAGGTTGCCTATGAGGACTCAGGGCTCTACGTGTGCCGGGCGCGGGGGACTGGGGAGATCCTGCGCAATTTCACCATCTCCGTTGTGGGTAGGGGCCCTGGCATTGCCCAGCAACCCCCAGGGCAGCAAGGCAGCCACTGCCCACCCAGCCCTGCGGGCAGGGATGTCCCTCTCAATCCGTTTCCTTTTGCAGACTCCCTGGCATCAGGTGATGATGATGAAGATAGTGATGGCGACAGTCCCCACAGAGACCGAAATGAGGAGCCCATCTATGTGCCCAGAGGTCAGTACCATGCCAGGGCACTGCAGAAAAGGGCAGCTGGGGCAGAACCAGGGGCATGGGACACTACTGTCTCCCAGTCCCAGCAGAGGCAGCTGGGAACAGGCCCCTAGCTGCCCTTTGGCCCCCTCCCACTGTATGTCCCACATGTCCCCAGCTCCTTACTGGACTCACCCACACCGGATGGACAAGAAGCTGTATGCGGTCCCCGCGGGGAACACAGTGAAGTTCCGCTGCCCGGCCTCGGGCAGCCCCAGCCCCAGCATACGCTGGTTCAAGAACGGGCGCGAGTTCCGGGGGGAGCACCGCATCGGGGGCATCCGGGTACGGGCCAGCTCCCCCTACCACACCTCCCCTCCTGGGATCCATCTCCCCCATCTCACCTTGCTGCCTTATCTCCCCCGTCGGCAGCTCCGGCATCAGCACTGGAGCCTGGTGATGGAGAGCGTGGTGCCCTCTGACCGCGGCAACTACACTTGCCTGGTGGAAAACAGGTTTGGCAGCATCCGCTACAGCTACCTCCTGGATGTGCTGGGTGAGGGCTCCTCAGCACAGCGCTGGTCCAGGCTCCCCCCACGCCAGGCAGAGGGGTTGGGGTCAGGGGAAGGGGGTGGAGGAGCTTCGTGGCTTCTCTCTGGTGCAGCCCACATGTCCCTTGCACCCCAGGGATGTGGGATGGAGAGCAGGCTCATGTTGCATTGGTCTGCTGTAGGGCTGGGGAAGGGCTCTCTGTGGCTCCATGGTGGGTGGAGAGGGAGGGAGAAAGGAGCCCCTGCTCTGGGCCACTGTGTCAGTGACACCCCTCTGCTCCCTGTGCACAGAGAGGTCCCCACACAGGCCCATCTTGCAGGCTGGGCTGCCTGCCAACACCACGGCCCTTGTGGGCAGTGATGTGGAGTTCTTCTGCAAGGTCTACAGTGATGCCCAGCCCCACATCCAGTGGCTGAAGCACATTGAGGTGAACGGCAGCAACTACGGTCCTGATGGGGTCCCCTACGTGCAAGTGCTCAAGGTAAAAAGGGCTGGAAGCACCCAGATCCCAGATACCCACCCTAAAGTGGTGACAGGGGTGCACAGAGCCCCCCGAGGAAGAGGGATGCTGACCATCCACTCCTTTCCCTGGCAGACTGCAGACATCAACAGCTCTGAGGTGGAGGTGCTGTATCTGCGCAATGTCTCCGTGGAGGATGCTGGCGAGTACACCTGCCTGGCAGGGAACTCCATTGGCCTCTCCTACCAGTCTGCCTGGCTCACCGTCCTGCCAGGTAGGGTGGGGTCCTGGGGTGGGGTCTTGGACCCCTGGCACGCAGAGGCCATGCCTCAGGCCAACTCATTCACTCTCCCCAGAGGAGGAGCTGGTGCGGGAAGCTGAAGCCCCTGAGGCCAAGTACACGGACATCATCATCTACACCTCAGGCTCTCTGGCCGTGGCCATGGCCATCATCATCATGGTGCTCTGCCGGATGCAGACTCAGTCGAGCAAGCAGCACCTGGAGCCCATGGCGGTCCACAAGCTCTCCAAATTCCCACTCATCCGACAGGTGGGTGATGAGCTGGAGCCCTGTTGGGCACAGGGGGGACCTTGGTGACCAACTGGCTCCACGAGTGCCACTTGTACCCGTCACACCTTACCCTGCTACCAGCCTTGGGGCTGCCCTTCCCCATTGCCTCCTGTGGCTCCCTCGCCCCATTGCTCCAAGTGAGGGTCTCTGTGCAGCACTGTTAGGACTCTCTTGGCCCTGGAACATGGGGCAGGATGGCTGAGGTCCCTTGGTCTCCACAGTTCTCCCTGGACTCCAGCTCCTCCGGGAAGTCCAGCACATCCCTGATGCGCGTCACCCGTCTCTCCTCCAGCTGTGCCCCAATGCTGGCTGGTGTCATGGAGCTGGACCTGCCCCTTGATGCCAAGTGGGAGTTCCCCCGAGACAAGTACGGTGCCACGTGGGGCAGGGACTGGGGGCTGCTCTCCCAGCTGCCCCAGGGACAGCAGCACGTGGGTGACATGTGGGGAGGTCTCTGGCCACCACCAGACACCTCAGCACCTCTGTACCCTGGGGCACTGGGATTCAGCTTGGACAGAGAGGGGCAGCCACACTGCCTCTGCCCCTCAGGATTCCTCCATGTGGTGGTGGGGAGTGGGGCCATCCCTGTGGTCCCTCACGGTTCTGCCTGTCCCTGCCAGGCTGGTGCTGGGGAAGCCCCTGGGGGAAGGCTGCTTTGGCCAGGTGGTGTGGGCAGAGGCTTATGGGATCGACAGAGACCGGCCAGACAGAGCTGTCACCGTAGCTGTCAAAATGCTGAAAGGTAAAGACTCCTGTGCCAGTGTCCCAGGAACAGAAGTGGCATCAGTGCTGGGTTGGAGTGCCACGCAGCTGGCACGGTGACACTGCCCTCCTTCCCCAGACAATGCCACTGACAAGGACCTGGCTGACCTCATATCCGAGATGGAGATGATGAAGCTCATGGACAAACACAAGAACATCATCAACCTCCTGGGAGTCTGCACACAGGATGGTGAGGGGTCTGAGCGGGCAGGGTTTGGACAGGGCATGGAGCATGACCAGGGGATGGGGGCTGTTGGGGACAGTGGCTGACTGGGGAGGGACAGGGCAGGAGCTGAGTGAGTGGCTGCCCTTCCCAGGGCCACTGTACGTGATTGTGGAGTTTGCTGCGAAGGGCAACCTGCGCGAGTACCTCCGTGCCCGCCGCCCCCCGACACCCGACTATGCTTTTGACGTCACGGCAATGCCTGAGGAGCAGCTCTCCTTCAAGGACCTGGTCTCCTGCGTCTACCAGGTGGCCCGTGGCATGGAGTACCTGGAGTCGAAGCGGGTAGGGCTGGCACGGCCCACGCGGGCTGCTCGTGCTGGGCACAGCTGGGGAGGGCATGGTGGTGACAGGGGAGCGGTGTGTCCCTGGTGAACCTGCTGTTCCCATGGAGAGGGAGCCCAACCCATTCCCACAGGCTGTCCAGAACCTACCAGCCTCATCCAGCAAAGCTCAAGGCAGTATCTCCCCAGAAATGTGGGGCTCAAAGCCTGACCCACCCCCCGAGGAGTGTGTCCCAGCAGTGCGCCTGTCACTGCAGAAAGCCTGATGAGGGGGTGGCCCCACCCCTGCAGAAGTGCTGGGGGATGTATGGGAGAGAAACAGCACCTCTGGGTGTGTGGAGGGGACATACAGAGCTGGAGCCACCATCTCACACCCCTGTGGGCAACGCTCCCCCCCTGCAGTGCATCCACCGTGACCTGGCCGCCCGCAATGTGCTGGTGACGGCAGAGAGCGTGATGAAGATCGCTGACTTTGGCTTGGCCAGAGACGTCCATGACATCGACTACTACAAGAAAACCAGCAACGTGAGTGGGGGTCCTGGGAGAGGGGCACAGGGACCCCCAGCCAGGGCTGAGCTGAGCAGGGGCTTGCTCTCATAGGGTCGCCTGCCAGTGAAGTGGATGGCACCAGAGGCCCTGTTTGACCGTGTCTACACCCACCAGAGCGATGTGTGAGTCCTGGGGGGGAATGAGGCTGTGTTGTCTGTGTGGGACAAGGCAGCACTGTGGAGTTATGCACATACTGGAGGGTCCCCATGAGTAGGATGGAGATGCTCCATAGGGACAGCGGCAGTGGGGCACATCTTCCCCCAAGGTGATGCCACCCTCTGCCATCCCTGCTCCCACAGCACTGCAGGGTGCAGAGAGGCAAGTTGGGGAAGGACCCTTGAACATGGTTGACCTCCCCTTTGCCATACGTGATCCTAGGTGGTCCTTCGGGATCCTGATGTGGGAGATCTTCACACTGGGGGGCTCCCCGTACCCCGGCATCCCTGTGGAGGAGCTCTTCAAGCTGCTGAAGGAGGGGCACCGCATGGACCGGCCATCTAACTGCACCCATGAGCTGTGAGTACTGGCCAGGTGGGGAGGCAGGGGGCACAGTGAGACCCCATTAACACCACTTGCCTCCCAGGTACATGCTGATGCGGGAGTGCTGGCATGCCGTGCCCTCGCAGCGCCCCACCTTCAAGCAGCTTGTGGAGGGGCTGGACAAGATACTGGCAGCCGTTTCAGAGGAGGTGAGAGGTGGAGGATCGGGTGGCGGTGGGCAGCATGGGCACTGACAGCACTGGTGGTGATGGCACCGTCCCTCCCTGCAGTACCTGGACCTCTCCATGCCTTTTGAGCAGTACTCACCCTCCTGCGAGGACACTGCCAGCTCCTGCTCCTCGGACGACTCTGTCTTCACTCACGACCCTCTGCCGCTGGCTCCCCGCCTCTTCTCCTACCCCAGTGTGAGGACTTAAGGGCGGGCAGGGAAGGGTGATGCCAAGGCTGCCTCTGCCCGTGCTGGGAGCAGGTCCAGGTTTCTGGCTCTGAAAGCTGCCAGGCTCCCCAGGAGGTTCCCTGCTTTGTTTGGGGTGAGCAGTGGGCAGGCAGGGCCCTGAGCTGCAATGCTGGGGCAGGGTGTCCCTCTCTCCTGGCTCCATTTGGGCACTGAGCCATCAGTCCTGGCTGAGACCTGCCTCGCATTGTTTGGCAGAGGGAGCTAGATCCTGTCCAGGCAGGAACTGTGTGGGATGCCCATGACATTGCCCAGGGAGATGGGCTTTGGCCAGCGCTTTGGTGGAAGTGTCTCTGGGTGGGAGCCCCACTGCTGTCGGCCTCCTGCTGCATCTGTACATAGCCACAGAGATGAATATTTATGTACGTGAAATATCAACCTGATAAATTATTTTTTTGGAATAGACCCCAATAGCGCAGTTTCTGGGCTGCTCCTGGGGGGCAAAGGGCTCACATAAGCTGGGAAGGCAGATCAGCGGCTGCCTCCTTGCTGCCTCCTCACCCCAGCCAGCGCGGGGGCCCTGTGACCACTCTACAGGGACACGGAGGCAGTGCCACAGGTGCAGGAAGCGATGTCCCCCACTCCCGTGCCTCCAGGCCTGCTCCAGCACAAAGCACCCTCGCATCTGTTCCCCATTAGCCACTGCTGCACTAAGCCACCGTGAACTCCGCTACCAGCATCGCCCTGAAACCGATCCCTCAACTGCCGTGGGCTCCCAGGCTGGGAAAGCGCTCTGGGGCCCTGCCCTGTGCACAGGGGACCCTCTGCATTCCCCCTGCCCAGGCCAGCCCCAGCACTACAGATAAAAGTGAGTTATGGGCTCTGCGCTGTCTCCCCAAAGCCCCTCACCCCTGGGAGCACAAGTTGGAGGTCTCCAGCCCTGGCTCTGCTCTCTTGATATCTGCTTTGCTCCCCCTTGGCCCGCGGTGCCTGGCAATGACAGCAGTGTGGGCAGGGAGGGTTGCAGCTGTCTTGCCCCCTCCTGCCAGCCCACTCCTGGGGTCTAGGGTTTCATCTAGGGCCGGGCTTTGCCGGGCCGTTAGCCCCAGGATCTGGTTTCCTCCTCCAGCTCCCAGCTGCACTCACAGCCCCCAGCCTGGAAGCTGGCTCTCTCAGCCTGGAAGCTGGCTCTCTGGCACAGCCTGCCTCAAACCAGCCCAAGGGGATGGGGACTGGCAGGTGCTGTGGGGCAGGACCTGGGCCTGGGGCAGCTGGAAAGGGAGTCCTGCCTGCTGCTATGATGGTGCAAGGGATGCAGACTGTGGGACTCAGCTCAGCCGTGGGCGTTGTGCATTGCATGTGCTGGGGAGCCTGGCAGCTTTCAGAGCCATCCTGGGGTCCCCTCCATGTCACAGGCCCTACAGGGCTGCTGGGGGGATCCCAGCCCCACTGACATGCTTGCAGCCTCCCTCCCCAGCTCTGCTCCCCTCTGCTGGAGCCAGCTCCCCATTCCCGCATGGCAGGCGGAGGCAGACAGCCCACTGGCAGGTGTGAAACCTGCCTGTCCCGGCAGCCTGCCTGCCTGGGAAGGATCCCAGCTGTCCGATAATGTGCCAGAACCAATGCATTTTGCACAGCCCTGAATGGGGCATTCACGCACTGGAGGGCAAACTGCCCAGGCTGCCCACGGAGACTGCCCAGACTGGGACCGGGACTGAACATGGATGGGTGCATGGACAAGGGCCTGAACCCCATGGGGCTGTGCCCAGCTTGCCCCTACCTCACTCCAGACTGGGGTCTCCATGCAGGGGACAGCACAGAGGGCAGGCAGTTCTTGCTCACCCTGCGCTGCCCTTTCCATGGAAAACAGGGCCACAGCCACTTTCACAGGGTGAGGCGTAGGTGGGTTTGCTAATCCTTCATGCCAGGTGGAGGGGGCACAAGGAGACATTGTGAGCAGGGACCTGCCACCTCCTGCCACAGCCTCACTCTGTCCCTGCTCACTTATGGACTTGCTGCAGGTGCAGGCAGTGCCTTCTCCCCACAGTCCAATCCACACCAGTACAGCCCAGAGATACTTTCAGGGGCCTGGCAGTGCCCAGCACTGTGCCCACCTGCTGCCCCAGCACAGGGGGATGGCCTATACCCCATCCCCAGGCACCACCACATCCCCCAGTGAACTCCCCAGAGCTGCAGCAGTGAGTACATGGTCTGTGCCAGAACCAGCTCTGCCAGGCATGGGGCAGCTGGGGCCATGGCTGGGCTGGGAGGCAGCCTGGGGCGTCCCGCAGCCCCACGACAACTGGAGGCAGTTTTTATTGTTTAACATTCCTGGTATTTTCTGTCAGGGCTGAACCAATTGTCCTTAATCCACCAGGCTCTGCTGGCCAAACAAGTGTGGCTGAGCCACCAGCATCCTGTCCGCACGAACAGGCCCCTTTTGTGAGGGGGATTTAGCATGTAGCCCAGTAAATCCTGCTGGTTTCCTGAGGCAGCGTTCCCACACACCCCCACCCCCACCCCGCCGCCTGCCCCCAGTCCCCAGATCCTGGCACTGCTCCCTGCCCGGCTGTGCCCCACCAGAACCTGCCCACCTGGGAGCTGCAGGTTCCTCTTGCATGGTGCTGGGACATGTTTGTGAGTCCCTTTTGGAATGTGGGGTGTCAGTGGGGCTGAGAAGCTTCACAACCACACCCCTGCACTGCTGGTCGTGCATGGGATGCTGTGGTCCCTGGGGGATGCTTTGGTTCTGAGGAGATGCTGTGGTCCTGGGGGGATGCTGAACCCTAGGGAAAGTGGCTCTGGTCTGGGGGGAGTGCGGAATATGCCGAGTCCTTGGGGAGATGCTGTAGTCCTTGGGGGAATGCTGAATCCTAAAGGATATGGTTCTGATCCTGGGAGGAATGCTGAGCACTGGTGGAACCAGCACCCCAGGGGCCAGAACACCAGCTGATTCCTCATTCCAGCTCCGGGATGTGGCTCCCAGTCCCTCCCCGGAGATTCCTTTGCTTAACGACTCTGTTGTTTGGCTAGGAGCTGCTGTTGTCTTTTTTCCCCAAAACAAAGGCGACAGGATTTTATCTCCGGGGAGAATCTGGTTTCTGTGAGATGCAAAAAGCCTCTGCCCCCGGGCAGGGAAAGATGAGTCTGAGGGGGCTGAAAGGCACCAGTCTGCTGTCTCCCCCACTGGCAGGAGGGGAGCTGGCACTGCCCCTCTGTCTTCTCCTGCCTGCCATACCCGCTGTTCCACGACCTTCGTGTCATTTTTCCATGCCTGTGCTCCATGTGCCCAGGCAGCGAAGGGGAGGGAAGGGCCCCCGTGGGCCAACAGGCAGGGAAAAGGAGCCCGTGGCACCCACAGTTGGGGGTAGAGGCTGAGGCAGGGTCCTGTCCTCTCCTATGGAGGGATCCAATCACTGCATCCCACCACAGTTCCTGCTTCCAGCCACACCTCACACACAGATGTAGGCATGCACCCAACCCCCCCCACACCCCCATATCTGCAGCCCCCATCCATACACAAACCCCTACACATACACATGTCCATGTGTGCACACTCGCACCACCCCGCACACTCCCCTCAGGCACACGCCCCATGCACAGACACCCCCCACTCTATGCACGCATCCAGCCACGCACACACACTACATCGCACGCAAAACCCCCGTCCACACACATACACCCCCCACGCACCCCTCTTCCACGCACATACATGTACAGCACCGTCCCCATTCACACATGCAGACCAATGCACACACATGSACATCCACCCCGCACGCCTCTTCATGC
>NW_021939882.1:2662910-2664180 GCF_001715985.3 Manacus vitellinus
TCCTGCGGGCGCTGGCCATGGCGCGGGCAGAGGTGACACAGCAGATGGGCAGTGTGTCTGAGCGCATCCCACTGCCACCACTGCTCCCCTCCTCCCTGCAGCAAAAACCACACAGCTGCAGGTGGATCGCTGTGGGGCCCCACTGGGCCACCACTGTCAGCGATGTGCCATGGGGGCAGAGGAATGTGGACATGCCCTGGGGTGCGCAGAGCTGCCTGGGCATCGCTGCTGAAGTGGTACAGCCCCTGCCCACCAGTGTCCCGTGGGGATGTGCTGTGCCATGGCCCATGGGCAGAGGGCTCCCAGGGGGAAAGCATGGGACATGTCCTGCAGGTGACCCCTTTGCCCCCCACTAAGAGGTGGCAAATCAGCAGAGTGAGGGCAGCTGGTGACACTCAGGACCCAGGATACAGTTCCCCTGCTTGGAAACAGATCTAACCCTCTCCCCAGGTCAGCCTTCTCTCACTGGGTCTCAGGCACCAGGCTCTGGGGAGACAGCAGGTGATCCCGCCCTGCGTAGGGCCCTGCCCACCCCCAGGGGTGTATAAATAAACCACTAGCTTTATTTTGGGAACGGAACGTGTCAGAAACGTGCATGGCAGGTTGCTCCAAAGAGAAAGGAGGAAAATTGGCTGCTGGGCTCTTGCCTGGGTGTGCCAGGGTGTGGTTGCTGCCACTGGAGTCCATCTGGGAAGATGGACTGTGCCATAGGTATTTCCCTGTTCAGGTGTAAACAGAGGGACCCCAGCCACGCTGGGTGGTGCCCCAGCTCTGTGTGGGTAGGGAGAACCACGTGGCCACTGGGAATCAGTGCCGAGTCCATGCAGCACTGGGCACAGCATGGTCCCAGTTCTCACGTGTCACCACAGCACGTGGTCCCCAGGCCCATGGCGGGTCAGATGCCACCAGCCAAGCACTGGGCTGGGACCTCAGAGGTACAAACACGTCACAAGCAAAACTTCCTGCCAAGTTACGCTACCCTCCGTGGGCATGCTGAAGTGGTGTGAGCTGAACATGGCAATCTCTCCACAGTGGCAGCACACCAGTGAAGTGACAATGGGTCAGGGACCTCGGTGTGACCCTTCAGGGGCAAATGCTGGGAGAAATGATTATTGTATTGCCAGGCACAGATAGGGCAGAGGGAGTGCTTGGGCAAGGCCAAAGGGCTCTGGGGAAACCAGGAGCCCTCGGCAGGGCTGCCAAGGTGCGCAGGCAGGGAGGCTGCAAGACCTCACTACCCCGCTGAGGTGCCATGCTGAAGCCAATGGAG
>NW_021939882.1:2666923-2728325 GCF_001715985.3 Manacus vitellinus
CCCCCGCCGCTTTTTCTCCCGTCAGCAGTAAGAGGCACCATCTCCTCCGCCCGGGAACTCGCTGCGGAGTTCGGTGGAGTTTTTTGCCTTGTTACAGGGTTGGTTTTGAGTGCAGTGGAGATGAGGAGCAGAGCGTTCCTCTCTCCTGCCCGCTCCGGCTGTAACGCTGTCAGAGGCTCTTTGTCTGGCCCAGCTTGAGGTTCCCGAGCTGTGAGACCTTGGCGGTGGCCGGGGAGAGGCCGTGTCATGGCCTGACAGACCTCACGGGCAACAAACGTTGCCTCCTATTCAGGCTGACTTTTTTTTCCTTTCCAATTTCTCTCTACACTCACAAATTCCTTTAGTTTTTTTAATAATATGTTCAATAAGAAGCGAAACTGATCGAACTTCAAGAGTTCTGAAAGGAGGTAGATGCATTAAACTTCTTTTTTTTGTGTAATTTTCTTCTGAACCCAAGCATAACGGATATTTCTCAGCATGATTTTTTTTTTTATTTTCAGCTGTGTATGTATATTTCCTGCAGATTTTCAGAGGGGTTTTTTGCATATTTCCTAAAATATGTTTCTGCAAACTTAAGGTTCCTTGATGGAGGATATTCTGAGTTTTACATATTGGTGCGAGGTTTGAAGATTAACTCATTTGACAGCAGTAATATCGAAACCATCTTGCTCTTTTTAATTTCAGTAGAGCCACAGATGCCGGACAGATCCTACTGCGGTGTGCAGCACTTGGGGATCAGGACTCTATTCCTTTGGGAACATCCGGCATTCCTGGTGTGTGCTCTGGGAGGTGGGGAAGCACTTGTCATAGAGTGCCCAGGGAAGTGGTGATTCCAAGAGGATGCTGCTGGCAGGTTCATTTGTTTGTGGCAGAGTTCTAGCTCGTGGATACTCTTGAGCGTTCCTTGGGAAGAATCCCGGAGTCTTGTTGTCTTTGGTGGTGAGAGGCTGCTGTGGGTCTGAGGTTTGTGCATATCCTCAGCTTTGTTTTGCAGAGCAAAGCGGGGATCTCTCGCAGACATGTGCTCGGTGATGCGGTTGTGGGAGGGTCTCACTTTGTAAACAGAAGCTCGCAGAGGTACTTTCACAACACTTGCTTCAGCTATCGGTGGCCACAGAACTGCAGCTATTACGGTGACAAAACTGTCTTGGTGATGGAGCCTGTTATTTGAATATGCCAGGAGGGTTGACTTTTCAGTAAAACTGCCTTCCTGCTATAGTTAGCCTTGCTGGATTGTTCTGGTGACTTAAAAGCGTAACTGCATTCAGAAAAAAAAACTCTACAAAGAAGAAAAGCATTTTTTAGGCAACCCAGGGTCCTTCTTTCCTCACTTTTTGCATTTTGTCTTTAGTAAGTGCTTGTTAATCAGAGTGGTTCTTCGTTTTAGTCCCACTGCCTGTGGAATGGGAGGAGATAGAGATTTTCCTCTGTGCCAAGTTACCAGTGAGACAGTTAAAATCTTTTAATTGTTGAACATGACATAGTAGCTAGAAATAACCAGGCTTGCTCCTCAGGTCATGTATTCATGTAGTCATTTAATTCCTGTCTCATCTGTGTTTGGTTAACTGGAATCAACCTTTTTTTGAGAGCCTGCTAAAACTTGAAACAAAAACCCACCCCAAAACAACTACCACAAATCCCTGGGAGTTCTGCACAGCTGTTTTTAAGCTTGTCATAGCTAGGCTAGTCTTTCAGGTATCACCTTTATTCTGCCTGATGATGGGGCTCCTCCACCTTACAGTGAGACTATCTCAGAGCTTTCATTTTTGAAGCTCATGATTTTGAGTGTGCCACTGCTGCTCAAACTTCCTGTTTTGCTGAGAGGGAAGAAGCGTGTGTATCTCCAGTCTCTCTGTCTGCCCCTTGCAAGATTTGAATTTTTCACTAGATCTTGCTTTGAAAAGGCTGATTTCCGAAATATCAAGAGTGCTTCCAGCACAAGGACCAGAATTTGGTTTAGTCTTTAGTGGGATGCAAAGTAATGCCTCTGGGCGGGAGGGGTGGTGGCAGGTATTGTTTTGCATGAGGATTTGTTAATAGCCCTGGCAGTCTCCTGCTCCCAAACTGCCCCAAACAGGACAGAGGTTGCTCAGGTGCCATTCAATTGTAAAGAGGGATGTGCATATTCTGAAGTGAAGCTATTTTAAGTGTCAAGTTAATCTTCCCTTAAGTATGTCTGAAGTTCCCAGCAGCTCCTGACAGATGTTGTATTGTGGAGAAGGAAATGTTCTTGGGTCTTGTTTTTTTTCCAGAGGTGGTGAAGCAGTGATGACTGGCAGCTGCTGGTTTGTTACCTTGTGCTCAGGTTGGGTTAGGAACATTTAAATTTAAGTGGGTGGTTGTTCTTGAATATCTCTGTTCTTCCCCGTCTTGATATGAGCTTGTCTGTAGAGCTTTCCTGCCCTTTACAAGTTGCAGAGATCCTGAACTGTGTTATATCTAGTTGGAAGGAGAAGTGGGCCCCGGACTCCAGTGCTGGGGAAGATGGGTGCAGCCACAGAAGGTCTGAGTGCCATAGGTCTTGCTTGAACTCGGATGCTGAGGAATTGGAGCAGGTGGACTTGTTTTTGGCAGAACTCTTGTGCTGAAATTTTGCTCCTTTATTGTAATTTTTGATACCTTATTACCTCACTTTCACTTTGCTGGCTTGTTGGGTTTTAGTTGCTACCCACAAAGTATGTTCAAGTCATTTGATTTGCAGTGTTGAGAACTCAGAAGCAGAGAGTTCTTGGATTAGGGCACATCTGTGCCCCTCCTGATGGGTGTTATGCAAATTTTGCATTCATGAGCTGTTTTTTCCACAGGGACCCTGATGGTTTCAGGCTGCAGAATGAGCAGAGCTCGCAGGAGGTTCAATGTTGCTTTTCATTCTCTTTGTATTGTTTCCTTGTAGGAGTGTGATGTTTGGGTGATGGCAGTGAGGAAGGTGAGGTACAGGGAAATCCAGAGCCAGATCTTTCATCCCTAAGGATGGCTGCTTCCAGTAGGTGGGTGTAAGGAATGAGTGGGACATGTGTGTAGGGCTCCTGGAATGTTTTTGCTTTACCAGAATCATACCATTTGCAGAATGTTAAAAGTACTGAAGGCCAGCAGAGTCCTCTCTTTAAGCCTAGAATTAATCCATAATGAAGTTCTGTTCTAATCTGCAGCTGTGGGAGAGTACTCTCGTGTAAAGTGTTTGACTGTGTGAGAGTTCCTCTGGTTCTTGGTTTATTAACTGACATGTCTGGTGCCATTTCTCTCTCTGCTAAAAATAAAATGAAGGAACCAACACCACGTGATCCTCACTACTCCTGTAAACATTTCTGAAAGAATCTCCTACTACAGACTGTTGATTCGAGGTGTAACTAACTACTGGTAACATTATATCCCTGAGATACAATAGACATAGCAGTGGTTTGTTTGAGCAGGGAACTAAATTTCCTTGATCAGTTGACATATTCCTGGTGGGGAGATGAATTCCGTTTGGCTGTTTGTGCTTCCTGCAGGCATCGTCTCCTGCTATGTGCACCTGGAGAGAACGGGCTCTGTGTTCTACAGTGCCTGTGCCTCTGGTCTTGCACACATCCCCCTTTGCCACTAAGATTTCCAGTGTTTAGTAGATGGTATTATTTTGCAGAAAAGAGCACGTAGCTGGATCTTGCCTGGCCGTGCAGCCTCATGGCACCCACTGAGGGGCATTCTTGTCTCAGATATCTCTAAACTTACCCAGAAAGGACTTCAGCTGTGCTGGGTATCCAGAAGAATGGATATCTCCACGGTGGGAGGTCCTGTCCTGGGCTGTGTTACTACTTGACTGTAAATTTTTGAGGTCTTTAATGACTTTGCAGCACCATCACATTGTGAAAGCAGCATCACCTCTTGATGGTGGTGGAGGTGTGAGTGGGTGGGTGTTAGGAGCTGTCACAGCAGGACCCGCTGTGTGTGAGGGTGTGAGAGCAGCTTGCTCTGAGTGACAGCAGGGTTTTGAATAGTCTGTAGGATCCAGAGCTCTCCTGCACAGCAGGTTGGATCCTGGAAGCATTTTTTGTAGCATTTGGCTGTGATTGCTCTTACCCTGTTGTTTCATTGTATTTGTTCTCTAATCTCATATTACTGATTAGGTGCAAAATATCTGTTTGTGTGTGTATTTCTCTAGAAAATATGGATATTTGGGCTACCTGGAGTGCGGTGTGAAATTTCAGTGATCAATGCCTTCTCGCTTCATGTTCTGCAGCTGAACATGTCTGTGTGCAAATAGCAAAACCAGAGGTATTTTCTTGCAGATTGGACGGTTTTGAAAGTGAGGTTTTGCTGAACGTAATGGCAGAAACCTCAATGTAATTTCTGCTTTCTATATTTAAAACTTATTTTTAAAACTTGAGCAAGAGAGACTTTGTTCAAGCAGTGTCCCGGTTAATGTACTGTCTGCAGTCATAAATACTTCAAGTCTCTGCTGAAGATTGTTGCCAGAGGAGTGTAGACTTCACTCAGCTATTCAGCGGCATGGCTTGATACAGCTCTATACAGTGTAGCATATGAGTTCATCACCTGCTACCGTTACAGGCAAAAAATGGCAATAGTAGTAACAAAATGGGCTTTTACAGGTGTTTTTTAGACTAGATGCTGCCTCTCTGGTTCTGCTGCCTCTGCTGTCTCTGTATTTACGTGCTGGGGATTTTCTTTTGGAAAAGTGTATCTCCCACAACTTCATTTTTTTTTCCTAACAAATATTAGGTTGCTGAGGGTACAGTGATTCTACTTTTGCTGTTACAGCTGCTTCTGAGGCCTTGCTAAAATCAATGGTAGTGGCTCATTTTGATGCTGTAGCAGTAACCTTTGACTTCAAAGCAGCATATTCTGCATGTAGTCGTGGATTTGTTGATTGCCTCTTGCGGTGTAGCAGTTTCTCATTGCACCTCATTGCATTGCCTTCCCAGAAGTGGGGTTAACTGCGTGATGTACAACAATTAAGTCTTTCTTTAATTTCCCTGTGTTAACTGAACAAATCTGGAGCTCACTCAAGAGACATGAACTCTGGATGTGATTAACAAGCTACTTGAGCCCCAAGAAGAAAAGTGGTATTTTTTAAGTTATAATTGAGACAGTATTTCTTAAAAAGACATTCACAATCAAAAATCAGTGTTATGCGTGATGATTAACTTCCAGTTTAGTTGCTTAGACTACGCATCTGTTTTTCCTCCTTGTGACTGGCAGCTTCTTGTATATAGTAATTTTGTCTTTCAGTTATTTGCCCTGGTGTTTAGAAAGGCACAGGGAATAGAAACACCTGAAAGAAGAAATCCTAGCAGGCTGGGGCTTGTCCTGGGACTTAAAAAAACAACAAATGCCACTTCTAATATCAGAAAAACTATGACCCGTGTTTTGTTCTGTCTGTATGGAGCTATCTGTGCTGTGCAATGCAGTCTTCACTCAGTAAAATGGGAGTTAAATCCTTTATAGTGGCTAAGGCATTGCCGGGATTTCCAAGTTAATGGGTGGAAAAGGTCTGTAAGAGAGTCTGTTTTGAATTAGAGCAGCAGTCTTCAACCTTTATTGATTTTCAGACCCTTAAACTCTTCCCAGGTACAGACTCTTGTCTAGTGAATTTTACTTATCAGTAATAGCCTTGCTTGCATATAATTTCGTGGCATCAGAGTTATTTTCCTGTGGCAGAGTTTGCGGACTGCTGAGGTACAGAACACCTTGCAACAGTGTCTCACGGGCATGAATTTTGTGTCGATTCCAAGGTAATGTTGCATTTGTACTGGAGCAGGCGGGTGTGTCCCCTGCCTGACTCTGCTGTCCCCTGTACAGGAATGCTTGGGAAATGTTGCACTTTGCTGAAATAGTTACTGGAAGTTCAAATGTTACTTTCACTTGGGTGGGTTGTTACTGTTTTAACATACAGCTGGTGTTGGAAGCTGTGTGGTCTGGAGACATCAAAGCCCTGGTGCAGGAGGTGAGGGGCTTTCTGGTGCCCTGGGACAGGGCCGTCACTGGTCACCAGCATTGCTGTGCCACTGCTCTGGGTAGGGCTGCCAAGAGCTACTCATGGTTTGGGGCCTCTGTGAGGAGGGGCAGGGGCAGGTGGCATGTCTAGTGCTTTTTAGGTTTAGAGGTGCTCAAGGATAGTCCTCACAGCTATACTTGGGGATTAGAGGGGTCTCCTTGCTGAGCTGGCAGTGTTTGCCAGTGGGACAGGAGTGGGGTTGTAGCAGAAGTGTTACTGAGGACAGCTGCAGGGCATAGGTGTTCGGGCCCTCTCAGGAGTGTGTCCCATTCCTCCCAGCAGTAGTTGCAGCAAGGGAGCAGAATGGTAGCACAAATAAGTTTGGCATTGCTGCAGAGCTGTGGTGCTGTGCAGAGACAGGCTGGGAGTTGAAGAGTTTGGAGTCCCAATGGTTCAGTCCTGGGTGTTGCTTTGGCTGATCTGAGCGGGTGCTACTGACCCCAGTGCCCAGGAGAGGGGGAGATGCTGCTGTGTATTGGAGCAGAGGCTGATGCCCCTGGCAGGGGCCAGCTGAAGTTCTCTGTTCTTGTTAAATTGGAAATCTGGTTCCAGTGTGGTTGCTCACAGTAGCTTTGCAGCAGTGATTAAATGTGTGACAGAGATAAAGATGGCCTTGGTGTGCATCCATCTCTCGTGTGTCCAAAAGCATTGATGAAGCCAGGAGGAATTTCAGCAGTGTGCTTTGCTTCTATGGAAGGATGGAAGAGCACTCGTTAAAGTGGACATGCTGACTTTCTGTGGTTATCATTAAGATGGCATCAAGATTTATCTCACACGGGTCTTTGGAAAAATGGCAAAAAGAAGTTGGGAGAAAAGTCACCTTGTGTATCATTCCTTTCCCTCGCAAGGGTGGGCTGGCCCTGGCTGATCACCTTCACTCCTGTCTCTAGCACAGCTCAAGCAGAAGGGTTGGACCAAGTTGTCCCACCTCATTGCCTGGACTGGCTGTAGCCTCGGCAGTGACAGAGCTGCACAATCCACAGGTGCTTTTCAGGCAGCTGGCAGCATCTGCCTGCTACTTTTTTGGAGCTGAGGTGCTGCCAGGACTCTGGGTGAGGCAGCAAGGGTGCAGGTGGAAGGGGCACCACGTGCCTGGCATTGGGGAAGGGAACAGTTCAGGGGCGCTATTGGTGACTGAATCACAGGGAAGGGATGGCATGTCTCCAGTTGTGGAGATTTCCTTCTGTGCCTCTCCATCCTTCCCTGTTCCTTGGAGGGTGAAGCACTGGGGTAGGTAGGGTTGCCAAGTAAAGTTTTCTGTGAGTTCTCAATAGGGAGCTTTTTCTGTGGGTTACATGTGGTATCGAACAGCTGTGAGTGCTGCTGGAGGTGGCACATCCCACTGCTGGGCTCTTCAGGAAAAAAAATTTTGTAGTAAAATATACGTATAGTAGTATCATAAAATAACAGTGTAACTTGTTTCAATTTTGAGACATTCATCAGAACTAACACAGTGGGGACTCCTCTTGCATTTTCAGGCATGCAGAATTTGACTTTTATATGTGACACACCAGAAATGTTGAGTTGGATAGAGCAATCTAAGTGTTGTACCCTGGCCAAAGGATGGGGTGCCCTTTGGTTTGATATGTTTTAGGAAAAAGTGAACAGCAAATTTCCTGCACAGTAGTATCTCAACACACTGGAAACTTCCAGTTTCTTTTTTGAGCTCCTGCAGGGTGCTCGAGCATGCAGCAAGGCTCTCACCCTCAGCCCTGCTGGAAGCTTCCATCTTCCTCTTATTTTGGAGGAGTGTGTTCATGACTTTCCCGCCCACTGTTGGTGAAAAGATAGATCCCTGCTGTTGCCTAACCGAGAAGGGTGAGGAGCAGGCTGGTTATCACCCTTTTAATAGTTCCTCCCCTTGCCCTGATGTTACTTTGTTGTTTGGTTTTCCCAAGCACCTGTTCAGACTTCCTACTGTTCTGGCTAATGTGGTGACTGCCCACAGATTTCTAAATAACAGCAGCAAAACAAGTCAGATTCCTCTTGATTCTGGTTGGCTGTCCTCTGGCAGCATGCTCACAATGTTTAGGAAGCTGGGTTCACCACGGAAAGGTTTGGAAGCCTCTCTGAAGCTAAGTTTGTAGTACCTGATGCCTGAAACATGAACCTTCCTCAGGTCATGGCTCTGAGTGTGGTTATCAAGAAATAAATAAGCACGAGATAAGTTTATTGCTCTGCTAGTATTCAAAAGTTCTGATTTCATTTTTAGTAGGGATTCAGTAAAAGCAGTTGAGGTTTTAAGTGCAAATTAAAATTGAATTTTGTATGAATGGAATTTTTATTTATTTTGGGAAAATGGTTCAGTTGGGCAGGGGGACTTGCATGCTGAATGCCACCTTGTTCTGTGGAGGTTGTTATGGTTTTGTGTAAGTGACATCTTTACATTTGGACTAACAAAGTGGGATTGTCCCTGCCTGTGAGTAAATAAAAATTTCTGCAGAAGGTGAAATTTACAAGCCCTCCTTAAATGTTTGTTGTTTTTAAAGAAGCTGGTGGAACTAAAAAAAACCGAAACAACAACAACCAAACCAAAACAAGCAACAGGCTAGGTAATGTCATTGAAATCAACCCAAATTCCCAAATTTTAGCTGTTGAGGTTCTAATACAATATTCACTCTTTGTGCATGTTGTTCTCTAGTCTTGATTCATTGTGGTTACAGCTTGAGCTGTATAGGATAGAGTTTACATATATAAATTAAAATAGCCAAGTTGCATTTTGCATAGTATGAATCTGTTTTTCATTTTGTGGATTTAGAAACTTCATTTCTGAAAAATGAATGCTGTGTTTATCAGATGTTCTGCTCGCAAACAATTTGTTTGATAATATATAGAGGAGCACAGAAGGCTGAAAAAGGGACAGATCTGATGACCTGGTTTCAGTTTGAGGGTTTTTTGCTAGTTCTCTGACATAAAAAGATATTTGTGGGCATTTGTTTGTGAGAGTTTGCAAAGTTCTTGTGATGCCAACAGTTCCCCTCTTGCTGAAACAACTAGGTCTGATTAAAGGAGCTAGATTTAAAGAGAATGTGGTTTACCATTTAAAATGTGTGCAGATAAGTAAGGAGAAGAGTCTGTCCCCTGCTTCAGGCTCCTGACAGTGGTTTGTAATCGTCTGTGTGTCTGTGGATTTTTCTGCATCAGGGATCTGGGTGAGATCGTATCTCTTCTCTCTCAGTTCCTCCTCCTGCCTCCCTCACACCTTGCTGTTAGGTGCATTTCTGGTTGTTAGGATGCTGAAGTGCCAAAGGTTTCTATTGCACTGCTCTTCCATCCAATCCATAAGGAAAACTATCTCGTTTAAGTGAAGCAGGATTGCTGTTAATCAGTTATTTTGGTGACTGAGACATGATGTTCTCTTATCAGTGTGTTCTTTATTTAAAATTCATGTGTGAATAACTCCTGACCTTGATAGAAATGCTTCAGGATGTAGAAATTACCCTAACTAGTGCAGTGTGCTCTCTTGGTTTTAACCTTTCAGGGTAGTTCATATGTACATATGAGCCCTGGAAAACTTTAGTACCCTGGAAAAGGGTAGTAAAAACTGGCCAAAGACAACAAATACCCACAAGCACTGTTGATAACAGACATTTGGCCTGCATCATAATGTTTGCTGTATTTTTTGCTTGTGAATATTTAATTAGTGAGTATTTAACACTTCTGAATGATAATGGTCCCAGATAAGAGGTAGTGTACTTTCTCAGGCATGAGTGTAGGTCAGATGCTTGTTTGCTTTTTACTGCCATGCTGAAGCTGAAGGAAGACTGGAGTAGTTGGGGCAAAGAACAGGACCCCAGCAGCCCAGGCTGTCTGGGAATTCCCAACAGGCTTCTCCAACTGCTAGGTTTGACTTGAAGCTCGACATAAAGTACCGGTGTGATTATTACTCTGGTTTTGGCAGATACACCGTGTAGGTGTTGTGGTTTGTTTGGGTGGGGTTTTTGGCCATATGGACTCCAGCTGGGCTTACCCCTTTGTCTGTGCAGGGATTGATTCCTGTAAGTTTTGTCACAGCAAGGGCAGGGTCAGCATCTCAGTCTCTCTCTGTAAATGCTTTTACTCATATGCGTGGTAGTGGTACTTTGTATGGAGGAAACTTTGGTGACCCTTTTGCTTGGCTTCAAAGATTCCTTAAGATATCAAGTAGATATAATTTAATTTTCTTTCCATTTTCTTGGCTTTTTTTCCAACCAATTTGGTTTTGATTTCAAAAAATATTTAAAACATGAGTATTTCCTAATGAGGATTAAATTTTGGCTTCCATCACAAGCAGTTAGTAATTTCACTTCTGAACTTTGCTTTGGTGTTGTTCTTAGTCTCATCTCCTTCTTACCTTTCCACACAACATTCACAAGCAAAGGTTATTTCCCAATTCCTATTTTCTTTCCTTCTATCTGTGTCCATTCATTTCTCCGTGCACGAGTGTTGGAGCTGAGTGAAGTAATGAACCATGAATCACTCAGATATCTTTCTATCCTCCCTTCATTAAGAGCAGTACAGAGGTAAGAACTGACCTTTTAACTGTCTCTGACTCTCAGCAGCAGTCACTGTATGGGAACTGCAGCCGTTGCTGCTTCGTTTGTGTGATCAGAGTTAAAGGATCTGGACTCCCCTGTGATAGGAGCTGCGTGGACAGAAGGATAATTCTGAGCTCAGAGGGCTGAGGTTGAAGCTTCTCTGATTTGTCTTGAACTGTAAGTTAACTCAATGAGGTTCAGCTTTAGCTGGAGGGAAGCAGCATCTCATGGAAATTTTTGGGGTAGCTTTAGCAATGCCCTTCCAGGCTAGTTCTGGGAGTACTTTTAATAGGGAGAATTTGCCCCAGTTGCTGCCCCTTCTTTGCGAGGGAAGAGGGTGAATAACCTGTTGTGTGATGGTGAAGTGGCAGGAGTTGGGAGTGGTATGTCCTGGTCATTGTGCACCTGTGACACCAACCATGTGGTTGGTTGTGTTAGTAGATAACTTCTTTATAGAATCATGGAATGGTTTGAGTTGGGAGGGACTGTAAAGACAATCTAGTTCCAATGCCCCTGCCATGGGCAGGGGCACCTTCCACTAGACCAGGTTGCTCCAAGCTCCATCCAGCCTGGCCTTGAACACTTCCAGGGATGGGGCAGCTGCAGCTTCTTTGGGCAACCTGTGCCAGGGCCTCACCACCCTCACAGTAAAGAATTTCTTCCTAACATCCAGTCTAAACATACCCTCTTCCAGTTTAAGAGCATTGCCCCTTGTCTTGTCACTCCATGCCCTTGTAAAAATTGCCTCTCCAGCAGACCACTTAGCCCAGGCTATCCAGGTGCCTTCAAATGTCATCTCTCTCTCAAGTTTGTTCTGTTAGGTTTTTTTTTTCCTGATACAAAAAGCTGTTGATCTTCAGCCAGTTCAGCCATATCTGGGAGTGGGTTGATAGCTTGTAAGAATTAGGTGAACTGCTTGTCATCTCTTTTTCCTGTTAGGAAAAAATACTGATCATTGAGTTTTAAGGAATAAAAGTTGGTTGTGGGGAAGGCAGTGGACTGACCCTCGCCAAGCTTTCAGTTCTAACTAATAAGAAGTAAGTATGGTGAGCAGCTTGTTTGTAATTCCGGGTGTATGGGCTGTAGGGAGAAGCACGGAAATTGCTGCCCTGGCAATGAGGAGGTTTGAAGAGAGCACTGGAAGTTTATGGGACAGAATTGTTGCTGCCTTCTGCCCCTGGCACTGATGATAGGGCTGGCTCATGGGCAGGGTGTGACTTACCCAGCAGTTCCCAGTGTGGTGAGATCTGCTCAGGAGATATCCCGTGCTCCTGCTGCAGGGCCCTGGGCAGGTATCTGCTGCACACTCACACTCAGAGGAAAAAGCCATTAATGTCATTGTTTATGCTGTATTGGTTAATTATCCTTTGGATGTGGCTGCCTCCTTTTATTTTCTTCCCTGGCTTTGATTCTGTCCAGTTCGTTCCTGAAACAGGCTTGGCAGGATCTTCCTCCCTTATTCTCAGGGGTCAGTGGCTTCCTTCTTGCTTTTCTCTGTCCTTGTACACAATCTTTTTTGCTGCCCCAGCCTTTCTTCAAAAGCATGTTCTGTCCTTTGCTTCATTGAATAATGTCTTGTTTATAATTAAGTCAGGAATAAACTGTAATAGGGCTTTCTTGGCCAATATTTCCACGATGGCTTTCCAAAGCAAGTCTGAGTTGGAAGTGTGCAGATCTACAGTGGCTGCAGATCAGTGCTTGGTATCTGGACAGATGGCTCTTTGGGTATATGAAGTTGAAAATATCTGTAACAGTAGATATATCTCTGCCCCTTAGTGTGCAGTTTGGTCTTGCTGTGGCTCTGCCAAGATGGTCACATCCCTGGTCATGCTGTTGGGGCACGTGGACTGTCTGCAGCTGTGCCTCCAGCAGTGCTGGAGGGGCTGGTGCTGCTCTGATTGTTATTCAGAGATGTCCAGTGCTGCAGGAGAGGTGCAGCCTGTGGCTGTCAGCCTTGTGTGTGTGTTTGTGGGCTTTCTGCTTTGTGCCACTTCTTCCAGCAAGATTAATGGATTGAACAGCAGCTTCCAATGACAGAGCCAAGAGTGGTTACTGGATAAAGGTTATTTTCTCTACTTTTTAATGATGTGGTTATTTTAAATGTAGGAATATTGGTGACAGACAGTTGAGGACTGGCAGTATTATGTACCATAATAAAATCTCTTCAAAATGTAAGCTTTCTTTCCTTGATAAGTTTCATTATTTGCTGTATGATGAGAATTTCAAGAGGGTGAAGGTACTTGGCTTTCTGATAAAAAGCCTCCTTCTCATGAAGCTGAGCACCAACGTTTGGTATTTCACTCAGTGATTTGCACACTGTGTTTGGCACAGTACAAATTTAAGAGGTGACTTTGCAGGTAGTGTTTGTGTCATACTGCTGCTGAACCTCTGTGTGAGCCCTTCCACAGTGATCCTCTGGGTCTTGCATCAGTGGAGAGGGTTTGATTAAAAAAACATCTGCAAGGTACAGTCTTGTTTTGTCCAAAAATAGCACAAAGTGATCTGAAATGCTGTGTATTGTCTAGAGTTTAGGCTGTAGTTTGTCATATCTGAACAGTACATTAATGCCAGGCAGTTGATAACAGAGTAGACAGTACTGACTCCCTTTAGAACACCTAACAATACAAAACCGTGATGTTGCTCGTCTATGGAGGAAGGCCCTGCCCTTCCCTTCCTCACTAACCTGCTTTGGATTTCTTCGTGTTATCTCCACTGGAGTTACAAAGTGGTACCTACCTGATGTGCAGTGGCTCACGAGTTTTCTTGTTATTTAAACACTTGAACATTTCCATCCTCTGAAGATGAACAGTGCTGTGATCAGATGTAGGGACTACATGTGATGTTTGTTGTGTTTTAAAAACTTGGGCTTTTCCTCACAGAGAAATTACCATTACTTCAGGGCTGAATTTTTGGCCATCAGAATATATCAGCAGTTTGATCTTGGCATAGTAGATGGTAATTGTAATAGAAATGAAATTTGCTGTATTCTGACCCAAGAAATATATGCTTTGGGGCTGTAATTTTTGCATCACACAGCAGTTTAAGGGAAGAACCTTGATGTACCTGGAAAGGGCAACAACTGCTGCTTTCGCTCCTCTGCTGTTGTTTTTTTAAATGTTTTGAGTTTTAAAACTCACTAGCGAAATTTTTTTTTCCCGTGGAAATGTACAGGCATCTCTGACAGATTGGTGGTATTTAGGGAGAGTAAATCATGCAAAGACAGTGACCTGCTACAGTGCATCCTGTCATGAGGCTCTTCCTTGGAGTCATGGTGCTTCCTAATCTGCCTCTGCAATCTCTGTGGGGCCTTTGTGGTGGGTGATGATGAGTTCAACACCTAACTACTAATTCCAGGGAAGGGAGAGAGCAAACCCCAGAGGAATGAGAATAGCTGCTGACTTCTTGGAAAGAGAGGTTTAGGCATTGTCTGAATAGTTTCTTGAAAGCCACTTTTTCATCTGGGCACCAGTGTGGGGTGTTGGAGGGTGACAAAGAGTTGATTTAAATGCAGACTTGCCTTGGGGCAGGGGTTGTGGGTGTCCCTCGGGTGGATCAGTGTGAATGGCTCTGGCAAATCTCCAGGATGGTGCTTTTACTGGTGGTTTTACTGCTCCGTTGGACTGACTGTGCTCAGGTTACAGTTGTCATTAAGATGCACATCCATTGTATGTGTATGCACGACATCAGAGATAATCAATTTGGATATATACGTGCCCCTTAAAGCCCAGGATGGAAATCTGTGTAAAGAATTTGAGGCAAAAGTCACATTTACAGGAAGAACACAAGGTGGAAATGGACCAAAATAAGAGGAGTTTTGCATCTGAAAGTACATCTGCATTTAAAAAGTAGCAGTCAAGGCAATGTCTCAGGTGCTCATGGATGTGGACGCTGCAGCAGGGCACTGGCAGAGCAGGGGGCTGCAGCCCCTGCCCAGTGCTGTTTCACCTTCTGGTTCCTGATCTGCTCAGCTGTAAGTTATTGTGTGGGTTTTGATGAGTGAGTGCGAAGAATTTCAGCAATGTAATCTGTAACATCATTACCTGCTTTTTTTTTCATATGACAGGATTTATCCTTTTGTATTTTCCTTAACCACATGAAGAAAACCCATAAAACTCAATCTGAAGCAGACTATACCTTTTATTAGAGAGGTCTGTTGTGTTTTTGTTGCTGGGATGTCGAACTGGGAATGGCAAGAGACGTGCCTCAAGCAGGGTGGTGAGCAGGACAGAAGTGAAGCGAGAAGGTGTGTGTTTGTACCGTGACAGCTTTAATGAGGAGCATATTGCTCATGCTTATTGGCAGGAGAAATACCTCCAGCACTTTTTGGAGCTCTTAAATGCTGAACCCAGTTGGAATGTGTTGGTGTGTGCTGCTAAACAGGCAGGATACATCACAGCTGGGCATAGGGACTCCTGATTCCTGTGAAAACCTACTGTACCTTGGCTTGAAAACCTACTGTACCTTGGCTTGGCTCAATTAGTCACAACACACCAAACCTCTCCTTGGCAGAGGTTTCTGCTGGATGTGCACATCCAACCAGAGAGCAAACGGCACAGGATCTGCTCTCTGCTCTTGGACAGTGATACAGAAATGGCATTAAGCAGCCTTAGGGTTTGTGTGTTGAAAGATTTTGGCGTTTTCGTGGCTGCTGCACAGCCTTGGGAAGCTGAGCGGGTTTGGGTGACTCTCTACAGAGTTCATATTTGTGAGCGGGTTTTGGAGACAGGCAAGGTCAGTGTGTCCATCTGTCTCCTAGAGGGGAGTGGCTGCTGTTGTGCTCTCTTTCTGCTCTGTACATCCCAACCTCCCCTCCTGCCCCCCCAATTGATAAAACCTTACTTTGCTGTTCTCATCACCTTTCAGTCAGAAAAATTTTGCTGTCTCTTCTACTTTTTCTGGATGTTTCAACCTTTGAAATGAACAAATTGCTGTGAGTGAAATAATGAGGGTTAATAGTGACTCCAAATATTTACGTGCTCAAACGTGGTTTGAGTGCAGTCATTTACAAGAGGTCATGTTCCTTACTAAAATATAAGAAAAGCCTGCTCAAATCCTCTTATTGTTTTGTTTTTTCAGAAGGATGCTGAGAACTATTGTGTTCTCTGAAGGGGTAGGAACCACTAAGTAAAAATAAGGCCTTGCTTTTTAATGTAAATGTCTCTGCTGTCTGATGCAGTCTGCACACAGGGGGGAGGCAAATCTCTTCAAAAGCATCTGAAGCTTTAGTGATTTCTTGTGTTCTATTTTTTCCTTGAAGATCCAAGCCCAGAAGAAACCTATTCCAGTGAAGTATGAAGTTGGAGATCTTGTTTGGGCCAAGTTCAACAGACGCCCATGGTGGCCATGCACAATTTGTCATGACCCAGTGCTGGACTGTCACTCAAAAATGAAAGGTACTGTGTCTACTCAGACCACAAAGTGGAGGTGTTGTGTATGGCAGGGTGCTGCAGTTTTTAATTAATTTTAAAAGTACTTCTGGCCCTTGAAAGGTGTGAAGAAATAGACCCTACTGTGGAAGACCTAGATCCATAAAGCAGCCCTAATTCAGGAGGATGGCAGGAGGAAGAGGGGGCTGGGGCTGGTGGAAGTGACACAGATAGCTGTTGGACATGTAGGCTTTTCTTCACAGAGTATAGGAGGGACGAGTAGCTGGGCTGAGCTCAGGGTGGTGCAGAAGAAAGAGCAGCCTCTCAGAAAAGAGATGCAGAGAAAAAGGAAGAGGATCAGAGAGGTGCAACAGGTGAGGAAGCAGAGCTGGGAAGACTGGAGTGTGTGAGGACACAGAGAGTTGGCCAGTCTTGGAGAACGAGAGGCTGCAGAGGGTGAGAAGCGGAGTGTAGAGTAGCAGCTGAATGCCTGAAGGTGTGATGGGAATGTGTGCAAGGAAGTGACATTTTTTGGGTCTTGTTTGGCATGAGAAAGCAAGTATTTTGGAGAAATACTGGAAAACCCTGGAGATGGAGCCATGTATATGAAAGTTTAGGGCATAGTGTGAGTCAGCTGAGTGTGATGAAGAGACATGGAGGAAATATGGCAGAGCTGTATGTGCTTGAACACAGGGGAGAGCCAGGAACGAAGAGAGTCTTACAGGCTCAAGACAAAGGTATGTGAGTGATAGAGAGAACAGAAGGGAAGTGATTAATCGTTTGCTTTTAGGATCCTACCAGCTGCCATGGGGAGACTGCCACAAACAGAAAGGCTTAGTTGTTCCTGGTTTCCCCTTCTGATTCTTTTTGTTCTATGGGCAACTGAAACCCTTTGAACTGTTGTCATCTGCCACCGACAGCTCTAGACCTGTGAGGTTGCTACTCACTGATGTATTTCTCTCCAGGATTTGTGGCCCTTGCCAGCGTAAACAAGTGCTGGGCAAAAGTGGACTTTTTTTGAGTGGCTGTCAGCTCAGAGTCTACTGCTATTTGTCTAGAGACACAAAATAGCTTTTCCTACATGGTGCTCACATCATCCCCAAGCCTGGTTGCTGTATTCTTCTTACTTGCTATTTCTCCACCTTCCCCTTTATCCTTTGGGAGACATGCATCCTGATTCTAGAGAATATTGGATGTGCTGTTTTAAATAGTCTCTTTCCAGCTCTCAGATTTCTGTTGAAGATATTTCCAGAAGATTTACTGACATATATTCTCCCCCACATCCCTCCTCATGACAGGATTTAATGTATATAGCTGTCCAGTATTCCCCTCTCAGCCTCTGTATGAGGATTTCTAATAAAGGAATTCTGCAGGGAGAAAACGTGATATTAACAAATTCCTTCAAGGCCTGATCTCCAGCCACATGGTGGACTCTCCCATCATTTTTTTATTTATGTTCAAACCAGTGGAGCTCCGGGGAAAATTGCATTTTCCAGTTGTGGCTGTATGTGGTCTGCTGGTCTCCTCTTCCCAGTGCCAAAGTGGCAGAGCAGGTGGATCTGAACTCTGGTGCCTTTGGGCAGGTAGAGCTGCTGGGCTCTGTGTGCACTGTAGGAAGCAGAGCCCTCCTGCCTTGGCTCTCTGTTGCCAAGGGAACAAGCCCTTCAAAACAAGGCAGGTCGCTTCAAACTCATCATCTGTGCAGAAACCTCTTCTCTTGGGTTTGAGGAATGATGTTTTGTTCAAGGCAGTTTGCCTTTTTTTCAGCAAGCTCTCTGCTCAAAGATTTTTGGAGCTGGAATTTTGAGGCTCAGTGGCTCAAGTCCCAGTACTGTGAATGGGATGGATGAAGCCTGCCATCTTTGTCCATGGTTTGAGGTTACTCTGTCATTATTTATTATCCTCTCAGTGGTCTTTGTCAGAATCTCACTGTCAGCATCTCTTGAGGCCAGGCTGCCACACTGTGCTGGCACTCCTGGAAGAGGCATCACAAACCAAATGGGCTGGAAGTCTAAGCTGAATGTTCATAAGGAGAAGGTTAAGCATACTTTGCAGCAAAATGCAGGGAGAACTTTATATCCCTTGTTTTCAAGCCTCATTCGCTCTGTTCTAATGCTTGTGACCTGTTTTTTTTCACCAGCACACCCAGTACCGGTTCAGTTCTTACTTGTACCATGTCTGTTCAACATCCTTGCACAGAAAGCACCTTTGAAAAATCTTTGAATGTGTCCTTACAATTGAATTTCTTCTCTTATTGTGCACCTTTGTGCCCCAAAAATGGACTCATTGCAACTAATGTTTTGTCACGTTGCACCTAATCCTTGTAGCGTGTGTGCATGTGTTTGTTTATATGTTTTGTGTCCTAAATAAGAGTTTGTTTGTTATCAAAGCATTGAGCAAGATGGGATATATTGTGGTGGAGGAGGCTCAACCTGTGTGAGTAGATCATATTCAGAAGGATGTCAGTTCTGGGTGTTGCCAGCACCGTTGTGTTTTCCCAACGGTCAAGTGGACTGGACTATTTAATCATTAATCAGGGAGCAGCAGAAAAGAAATGTCCTGCCTGGTTGGTATGTTGTGCCTCTCAAGGAAAAAATATTTAGATATCTTTGCCATTTTCTTTGCAAACAATCTCTGCTCTAGGAAGATGACCCATCATTAATCTATTGTTCATAAGAAAAAAACCCAAATAAAAACAGAGTAGCAACATAGAACATAGACAGCAGGGATCAAAGGGGTCTCCCTTAGTTTTGAGCAGAAATCCCCAGAACTGGCATTCATGTGGGAATGTTATTAAGCAAAATGTGATTGAAAATTATCTGGCAAATTGTTACCGCTTTCTGTGATTATTTTTGTGTGTCTTTATTCTGTTATATGCAAGGGGTTAATTATGTTGAATTTCTCAAAGTAGTTTCCAGTGGGAGACCATACCGAGAGTACTATGTGGATGCCTTAGGAGAACCTTCAGAGAAAAGCTGGGTTGCTGGGAAAGCTATTGTCCTCTTTGAAGGAAGACATCAGTTTGAAGAGCTGCCTGTTCCCCGGAAAAGAGGGAAGCAAAAGGAAAAAGGCTACAAACATAAGGTGAAAGATCTGTTTTCTTCAACATGTTTTTGATTCTTTGAATCTGCACAGTACAAAATATTCCTTTATGCCTGGCATTGCACTTTGACAGCTTTCTTCTGAGCGATTGACTGCAGCAAAGCAGCGAGGGAGGGTATCCTTTGCATCCTTACATCAAACATAGTTTATAAACTGCCAGGAGTTTTTAGGCTCTCTTTGGTGCTGGGGTGTGGCCTGCTGCTTCTATTGCCCTGGACTCCTCTGGGAAGCAGAGGAGTCAGGGCTCTGTTGGTGTGGGATCTGTTCAGCAGCACAGCTATCTCCTGATGTTTATTGCAGCACTGCTAAAAAACTTCCTGTGCTCCCTGGCAGCCCCTTTTGGCTGATCTGAAGCAGAAGTGGAGTTGCACGCTTCACTAGATCACTGGCTGAGATAAAGCAGTGGGGTTTTTAGCCCTGCTTCAGTAATTCTCTTTATAGAAACCTGTTAGGACTTATAATTTGACTTGGAAAACGCTTTGTCAGGGAGCCTGTGGGAATGAGTTTTGTGGCTCATCGCACCATCTCCGTTTCCAAACATAACAGCGCTGAGCAGTTGTAGCCAGTTAATGAAATGTGACACAGGGGTCTGGTCTATGTCTTTAGGAAGGTGACTGGAGAAATTAACTTGTTAGAATTGCTGAAGTGAAGAACTACACCAGCTACTGTGTTACTGTAAGAGAGCACATAGTTACACTAGGCAGTGATATCTGGTTTTTCTTTTTCTCTTATTCTAGAGCTTTATAACCTATGTTAATGCAGAACCATCAGATCGAACGTGCTCTTGCAGATATGAGTCCCTGGTTGCAATGCTCTTACTTGGTTTTCCTTTTCCAAAGCCATGTTCGGTATCTTTTTTAAGGACTTCCCTCCTTGTGCTCACAGCCCCCCAAAAACAAGTGACATTCTCACTAGTAACTTTTCTGGTTCTAGAATTGCTTGACTGGAATCTTGTTCTATATGTAAATGAAGTGCCAAAAAGGCTGCAGTAGAGGAAATCAAATGATTTTTTAATCTGCTGAAATGAGATTTTGCTGTTTGGGTATTTTTTAAAGGAAAAGTCAGAAAATTTGAGTTGTTCTTCCTGCCTTGGAATTGGTTTTGATTTTAAGAGCAGTTGTGAAGCCTCTGATGTGCTGTTGTGCAGCCAGAAACTGCACAAGCACATAAGAAACAACTTTCTTGCTGATTTTGGGTGTTAGCAGAGGTTCCTGTCCAGTATAAGGAGGGATTTTATTTTTAATAAAGGTACAGAGTTAAAACTGGGAGACCTCTCAGCAATGAACATCATAAATTTGATAAAGTGCATCTTAGATGTGTGTGGATCTCATGTTTGTCCCAAGGTGAGTTGATGGAGAGGGCAGATTAATTCATGCTCTGAGTTCAAGGGATGCAAGAAGAATCAAGAATGAGCAAAGCAAACAGGTCTGCTTAGATATTTTGTGGAAAACAATGTGGCATTTGCCTTGAGAGCCTTGTTGGCTGTTGCTTTGCATTTATGTGCCAGGGATCCATACCATATGCATTCCTGTTATCGACTGTTATATTCAGGATGTGTTGGGGTGCCAGGACATCTGGTTCCTGGGAGACCTGTGGTTACAAGGACCTTTTTGCTGTGTTGGGAATGCACAGGAGTTACGCTGTTATGCTCAGCAGGAGTGCAGGGTGCTTACCCAGGAACAGTGCTTCCTGTGTCCCCTAGACACAGTCTCAGGGAATCCATGTGACTATCTTAAAGATGCAAAATGCAGGAATGTCCCTCTGTTCTGTGCCTTGTGCTCCTCAATTTCACTTTTATCTCATTGGGTACCTGCTCAAATATTGTCTATTTTTTTTTTGTCTCCAACTTTTTAAGGTTCCACAAAGATTTATGGCTAAATGGGAAGTCAGTGTTGGACAGGCAGAAGACATTCTTCTCAGAGGGCCAGAGGATCAAAAGTGCAGCCAGAACTCCAGTGAGCCGGACAGTGAGAAGGACATGCAGTCAGAATACTATACCAATGACCCTGGAGCAGAAAGGGACAGGCAGCTGAACGGCTGCTTTAAATCCTTGGCGTTTGACTCCAGACACGCGGCCAGTGAAAAAGGAAAATTGCACATTAAGCCACATGTGAAAAAAAGCTCTGAAAGCAGAAAAAGGACTAGAGTAAAAAAGAGCAACGTGAGAGGGGAAGCACCTAGGGGAGAAATCAAAGACAAAACACCAGAGAGCATAGTTAGAAACACAATTGCTGGGGACCTACCAGAGAAACACGCGTCTCATGAACTTCGCCGGATTGCCAACAGCCTGACAGCATCCAGCAGCACCAGGGAAAACCATTTGCTTTCCTCATTTGGAGAAAGACGTTTTGAAAAGACACCTTTGAAAACGGACTGTGAGAATCGTAAAAGTGATACTCTCAAGAACACTCTCCAAGGGGATTTGTTTTCCAGCCCATCTTTTGAGAGAGAGAAGAGCTCCCTGGGCATTTTGTGCAGTTCTAAATTACAAATACATTATTCTGCGTCTGATGCTGGTATTGAGAAAAAGCAAACTGAATCGGATTCGTCCTCTTCCCTCTCTGATGGTGGGGACAGTGATGTAGATACCATGGACCAAAATTCAGAGAGAGCCTCTAGTGCTCTTGAAGTTAGTGATTCTTCAGATAAAGTGGAGAAGGAATTTCCTATGACGTCAAGTGGAAACATTAAACTTTCCATGTATCTTTCTCAGAAGAGCAGCAGAAGGGCCAGGAAGAAGTCATACAGAGATCGCAAACCTCTGGGAGGTTCAGTAACCAGCAGACTTGATGCTGAATTTGCAGATGAAGAGCTGGAAGTTGGCTTCTCTGATGCTGAGATGTCATTGATGGCTCTTGAGTGCTCTTCGGATGTGAGAAATGACAATCTTTCCCCAGCAAACAAGCACACTACCCCCCAAAGTGTCTCCAAGGATAGCTCCTGGCCTGCTGTTGCAAATCAAGCAATCTTAAAACCGAAAAGCATGAAATTACCCCGAATCAGGAGTATAAAATGCAAACATAAAGAAAAGGTTGGTGGGTTGGAGCCTTCTCTTGCGGAAGAGGAGGGTGGTGTGAATTGCTGCTCTTCGGATACCAAAGGTTTCTCTGGCCTTCAGAGAAGTGGAAAAGTTGATGGTCAGAAACTATTAAACAACATGCATGAGAAACCCAGGGATTCTGCTGAAATCGAAACGGCTGTGGTGAAGCACGTCTTGTCAGAGCTGAAGGAACTGTCTTACCGGTCCATGAATGATGATGCCAGTGACTCTGGCACTCCAAAGGCCACAGTACCTTTACTTTTCTCTTCTGCCTCTGGTCATGGTCGTTTGCCTATTGAACCAGATTACAAATTCAGCACCTTGTTAATGATGTTGAAGGATATGCATGACAGTAAGACGAAAGAGCAGCAACTGATGACTGGTCAAAATATAGTCCCATTTCGAAATACCAGCACAGCTGATGGTTCTGGAAGCAATTCTGCGAGTGGTCTGAAGTCTTTGTCTATTGTAGGTCCCCCATATAAAATAGAAAAAAATGGAGATTGTGTCCAGGAAACAGTAAATCCAAACTCCGCTATAAGCAACTCCTCATTTTCACGCAATCCTCCAACCAAGTTGACGGGGATTGGTTCTGGTAAAAGGGAGCCTGCAAGTGCTGCTGTTTCTGGGACAAATGGCACAAATTGCGTGTCCAAACGCAACTGTTCAAAATCTAAGCAGTCATCTAAGCTTGGAGATAAAACAATTTCAAACAGAAAGGACTTAAAACCAGGAGGGCCAAGTAAGTTGCTAAGTCGGTTATCCAGAGATTCAGGAGAACATGCATTCCGTGTGCATGGTTCGGTTACCAGTCCTCTAGGTAATGAGGCAGAAGATACTGAGAGGAAAGAGTGTATTGATTTAACAGAGCATTCAACTGATGAAGACTCTGCCTGTTTATCTGATGACAATTTAGGTCGTATTGGAAGGAGACCTGAAGCTGGTAGAAATGTTGAGAGCTGCAATTCTGCTGAAAACGGGCAGAGTCCAGACTTGGATTCAGAGGCAAATAGTGAGAGCTCTCTTGGTGATGAGTCTAATGATATAAATCACGTAGCACCCAAAAAGCGATGGCAGCGTTTTAACCAAAGCAGTGCTAGATCTAATAAGCACATCAGTAGATCTAGGGAACAAGGAAACTTGGAGAGTGCCTTTGGCCTGAATTCTCGTGGCTTTTCACTGAAGGGAAATGAGTGCTTGGGACGTAGGCATTCCCCTCATTCAAAGGTGCTTGAGGGAGACCTGGCAGTTCAGGACTTTGAGAATCGTTTAGACTTAGTTGATAAACATTTGAATGTATGTGGTAAGCCAAACACCAGTGTGATGGACTCAGAAACAAAGCTTGGCAACTTTGCTCCCCAGTCTGAATTCTCTGCACAAGGTAAGGGAGCTGGACTTGCGCCAGAGTGTGTATTTGTATACATTTTATACTTTTTCATTTAAAGGATAAGTTATGGATCTTGGGGCTGTCTGATAATGTGGAGATGTCTACATCTGAGCAGAAGAAAATGTACCTTGAGTTCTCTGTAAGCATGGAGAACAAAGATGGCTTGTGCTCAGGTTATTGGCCAGAAAGTTTTAAATACATTACAAATCATTAGTTTCTGCACCATGAAAGGTAAAATGAGCATTCTTCTCTAAGCTTGGGATTATTTTTAAACTTGCATCTTTATAATGTGTTCCTTAGAGCCATGTGCTTGGTGTTAGTGGGGTAGGTCAGCGCTAGAAAGTTGTCTGAAACTAAGCCTCAATGGCTGCTCTGATTTTATCTTTTGTAGTGCTGTTTGACACAGTTTGTCTTTTTGATTTGTTCTGTAGAATTTCATGAAGATTATGTGTTTGGGGTTTTTGGGGGAATTTTTGCATTTCAGTGTGAAATTTTACTAGCTGTTAATAACAAGTTGGAGAGCCCCACAAATTTCCTAATTTGCAGCTCTGTGGCTGCCTGATGGGCAAAGAGGAAAACAGAAGGGAGGGAAGCTGCCAGGGAGGCTGGGCTGGAGGTGGGTCTGAAAGATGGCAGAAAAAAATGAGGCAGCAGCATTGTAAGGGAAGTGATCTAGGAAGGAGGAGGCCTCTGAGGACCACAAGATCAGACAGCCCTGCCTCTCCCACAGTGGTGGGAACATTTGGTTAAAGCCAAAGGAAGAAATAAAAAGGTGTGTGCAGAAGGACAACAGAACCACATTTGACACATACCATCCTCAGAATCCACGGGAACATACATTAATAAAAACAATAAAATTAAATTTTTGCATACATTTCACCAAACTAAATTGCTCTAATCTACTCGCAATATCGTAAGTTAATAGAACTTGTCAGAATTTTGAGCCTGTGTTATTTTATCACTTATGTATTCCCTCAGTACACATGTTGATGTGTGTATTTTGCTCTCAGTGGTTACTGGAGACTGCCTGCACCTATGATTCAATGTGGCAAAGGCATCTCCTGGCTTGGTGGCTGTGGGACCTGCCCAAGGCAAATCATAGCAGGCACTGAAAACGAGCCCATAGGGTGTAACACAAGGGGTAAAAGTTCTGATTTTAAATCATGACCAGCTTAATGATTCACTGACTCCTCTGGTTGGGTCTGTGTGTTTCTGAGGACTGAAGTTTCCACAGAGCAGTTGAGAGGATACACATTGTTCTGGGCTGTCGGGGCTCTGCCGCAGGAGTGTCACAGCCGAGGGAGTGAGTTCCTCCTCTGCACTGAGATCCAGCCGGGTTCTCATGGCTTCATGCTGGTTTTGCAGTTGAAGCATCCCTGCAGTGTTGCTGTGTGAGATGAAGATAAAGTCTGCAGAGAGAGCTAGAGAAGAGGAGCTGCTGAGAGGCAGTAAAGGCAGGAGGGTAGTGGCAGAGGAAGGCAGCAGGCTCCTGGGTGAGATGGCGATGGTGGAGAGGAGTGTACACTGTCCTGGTGCTGCACACAGGGGTGCAGCAGTCAGGGCCTGGGTTTGCTTGCAAAAGTGCCAGAACAGCAACCGCAGTGTAATCCAATTCCCCTGCCCTAAATAGCACATGAGCCCCGAGAACACCTGCCCTTTGTGGATAGATGTGCCGTGGGGAGGCACTGGAGCTGCTGTCTGGGCTGCTGTAACATCCCCAGTGCTGGTGGTACTGAATAAACCTCTACTGCTGTGAAAAGACCATTTCTATATGTCGGGCAAGGCCAAGTACATTGAAAATAGAGAGACTGATGCTGGAAGCTGAATTGACTGCAGCTTACAGAAGAGGAGTTTCCTCTGCTTGCCAGTACTTTGAGAGAAGATGTGACCCATCCTTGTCTGCAGCAGGCTGAGTTTCAGAGTAAGAGATCACAACAGATTGCAGTCACAACTGTGCAGTTCCCACTAAGCTCAAACTTTAAAGTTTTCATCGTAGTTAAATGGCAACACTTGGCATATTTTTGCTACAAACTTTGCGATGTGATTTAAAGCAAATAAGGCAGAAGTGAAGATTAGTGGAATTTGCTGACGTAAAACAATTTTATAGTTTCATCGGGTATGTGATTTACCACTGCCAATCGGACTGCATTTGGAATTCTTGTACGGGATTCCCTTTGGGAACAAAAAAAGCAGTTAAGCCAGGCCTTCTGGCACAGTGCTGTGTGCTCTGCTGCATGGCTTTGGGGCTCTAAATAGTTGCGTGCTGAGGATTCTCACCCTGTAACTGATTAAATGCTGAAATGTGTGTTTTACCCAGACACCTGTGCAGTGTTAATAGAGGCTGAAAATAGCTGCTTTTGAGAAAGTTGTTTCTTTCTTCTCTTTTGGCTAAGTTTGACATTTTCATGCTTGTTTAACCACAAAGCCACAATAAAGTGTAGCAGTCTTGTCCAACATCCCTGTTCTGAAGCGTTGCACTGGAATGCTTTGTTTTAAATGCTTCCGTTTTAAAGAAGAAAATGCCATCTCCTACAAATTAAAAGAGGCAAAGAGAATATTTACTGTTTGTTCCTAAATTTCCAGGAGACCACAGATGTTTTCATGAATAGGAGAAATCTTTGGGCAGAATTATTTAGTGATTTTGAAAGCTAAAAAAAGGAGAAAAGTCAGAGCAATTCTGGAAAGGAAGAAAACATAAATCTTGCTTTTGCAGCTTGTTGAGTAGAGATGGTGTAGAGTGTCAGGGCTCTTTTTTTAGGAGCTTACCATGCATTGGGGTGTTGAGGAAGTACATGTTCCTCTGTGCTGGTGCCATGTTGTGCAAACACAAAAGACGTGAGCCCTGAAGAGCTCGCAGTCACTGGCTCCCTGATCTCATTGGGAAATAAATAAAGCAACAAATGGGCTTGCAGTAGCAGATGGGGAATTTGTAGTATATGAAAAAATGCCAGGGAGGAGAGGAAGGGAAGGAGTTAAGCTTAAGTGTTACTAGTGATACCAGTGAGTGAACTGCATTAAGGGAAAACAGTGTTTTCCTGTGCTCCTGCACTGAAACCAAAGGTTTTGGATAAACAGCAAAAGCGTTTGAGTTGCTGATGGTCTTTGGTTTTGGTAGAAGTGCTGCAAAAAGGTTAGATGTAGTTTGTAGGGAGATGTTGGGTGAAATTTCAGGAGCCTCTCAGTCTGTTTTTTGATTTCTTAACTTGAACTGCTTGAAGTCTCTTGGGTCCTTAAAAACCCTACCTGCCCTGTCAGGATTGTGGAAAATAGAAAGCTCAAAAATTTTAAGGTTGTTTCAAAGAGAAAACGTATTGGCTCTTCCCACATGGACCCTCTGGAAGAGAAGGCAGGAACAACTATTATCCACAGATCATGAGGAGAGTTTTGCCTTGTGATAGTCTCAGAAACACAGTCTTGAAGCTGCTTTCCTTTTTCTTAGCACATTCAGAGAGGAAGCGCCTTAGAAAGCCAAGTAAACGGCTTCTGGAATATGCAGAAGAATATGATCACTTGTTTGCACCCAAGAAAAAATCAAAGAAAAACCAGGAGCAATTGCAAAAGGTGGGTGAAAGCCAACATACTCTTCGTGGTTATTGCTTTGGGGCTCTGGTCTGTGTGTGTTTATGTTCTTGGTGGCTGAGTGTTCTTGCTGTGTGCAGTGCCATGCAGGATGAATGTTTTCACCAACATGTTTCACCACGCCAGGTGAATTCTGTGGTGAGGTCTGAATTTGAAGGAGGTCTTCCTGCACAATGCAGTCCTGACAGAGATACCCAGCGGGGGCCGAGTTCTTTGGTTTCAACTCCATCTTCAACCAAAGAATCCCCTCCCATCCTTGAAGCAGAGTGTTCCTTCTCAGAACTAGGATCCCACTCCACTGATCACAATAATCAAGTTCCAGAAGGACCTTCAGATATTCCAGACCTGGTGGTGCTGTCTGCCTCAGATGCTTCTGAAGTTTCTGCTTCTCCAGATGCAGAAGAGGGATTCCTGAAATCAGGTGAGTGGAAGGTTGTGTGATTCTGCTTTCATAAGTGAAAGTGTCACAAGTTCAGTGGAAAATGATGCTTGGGTCGGTGGCTGTCAGTCTGTTTGTTCTTGCTTTGCTTCATTCTCTGACTTTCTGGTGCTGAGAAGGGAGAGAGGGCAGGTGCAGGGGTTACCCAGTGAGCTGGTACTGTTGGCTTTCTGTGGTGTGTGATAGTCGTCTGTAGGTCCTGGCACAGAATGCACCTTTGTCCAAATGGATAGATCCACAACTCCTTCACTGAGTCCTTGCCATCTGTGCTTCAAACAGTGGCATTCCTTTAACGTGAAGGTCTCTTGCTGCTGTTAAAACCCTTTGGATGAACGTTGCTGTGCTGAGGTTGACAGGCAAAGTCTAATCTGCTTTGCACGTGGGGTGACCTTTTACTCTCATAGTAAGCTCAAGGAGCAGTCACAAAAAATTCCCCCTGGAAAAACTTGTTCCTTACAGGCTTTTAACATCTGTAGAAATTGTCAGACTTGTGTGAGCAGCAAGTCAGGGCCTTGGTTTCCAGTAAGGCACAACGTACACACAGCGAGTGTGGTCTAATAGGCCTTTTCCCCTTCCAACACTGTCAGTCTCAGGGTCTGCTCTGCAGTATGTGCATCTGAACACATGCCCAGGGTTAGAGCCCTGGTGTTCTGGCTGTGCTAAATTGGAAGGAACACTGTTCTGTCCTAAAGGGCCTGCAATCAAAAAAAATTAAACCAAACAAACAGGGGTTAGGGTTGCTGGGAGGTCACTTAGCCTGTCTTGTGTGAGAGAAGAGGGATTGCCTTGGGGTCTTGTGAATGTCATACAGAAATATTTCAGTATGAAATTGTGCAGGTTACACCTAGGGTTTTTTTAGGTGTCTCTTCTCAAGTAGTTTTAACCAGGATTGTGATCTTCAGCCTGTCTATTACAGTAGCATGAATGTTGGCCTGAGGGGCGTAGGAGTGGAGGCAGGGCTGTGTTAGTGGTAGGACTGGCTTATGTCAGATCAAAGGGTTTGGGAAATTACTATCTGAATTGAGCTGCCAGGGTGTGTTACCTTCTGGCAGTGAGTTCACAGTCTCTCTTCTGTGGGTGGATTTTTGTATTACATATTGAGGTGAGCCTGAAGGTCATGTCAGACTGAGGTCCATTTTTGTTGAAGTTGTACAGAAACTGGTAATTGGCATCTCTTATGATCCCAAAGAAGCTTATGATCCCAAAGACAGGCTGAAGCAAATTGTTTTGAACTGTTGGCTGATATTTACTTAATGATCTTAATCTGATTGAAGAGGAGAAAACCCTCATTTATCTGATGTGAAGGATTTCATTGCAGGAAACTTTGAAGGCAAACGTCAAAGGAAGCCCACTAAAAAGCTCTTGGAATCCAATGATTTGGACACTGCCTTTATGCCAAAGAAGGAGGAGTGGACTCCCCAAAAGAAGGTACTTTCCTTCCAGCTCTTTTGAAAACTGGATAGAAAACAAGCCTAGACAGCTTGAATGAGCCACAGTGCAATGGGATGTGGTTTTCTCTTGGCTGAGGTCCAGGAGCAAAGGTCCACCCTTCCCAAAGGTGCTGCTTGCTGTGTTATGATGAGGAAATCTACTGTTCCCCACCCCTCCCCACCAGGGTCGTTTTGGCTGTAAAATCTCCTTTCTTGATTGATTTTTATGGAAAAGGAGTCATCTGGTTGCTGGCTGGGAATGTGTGAGCAGAATTGTTCTTGTGCAGAGGCTTTCTGTCATGTTGCAGCGTGGCTTGAGCTTGAACCTAAGACTTTGTCCTTTCCCATCAGATTCCCTCTGAGCAGTGTTTCCTTCCCAAGTGAGCTGATGAACAAGCATAAATACAAAGCTTGTAGCAGGATGGAGGCTTGAGTTGAATCATGTGTAGGATACAGTGCTTGGTTTAGATTTTTAAAGAAAATGATGCTCTTTCCTCACTAAATACTCAATATTCAGTGATATAATTTGAAAAAAAGCAACTTGTATTTATTTCATGTGGTGTATGCACACAAGACTTGTTGCCACAGTTCTAAGGTTAAGTAATAACACTTCTTTCTTTTTTTGAGTGGCACAGTTTTAGTACAGTTATCACAATTGCAGTAATGCAGAGGTTGGTATATTCCAGTCTTAGACTGTAAAAGTGTAAAGCTAGAGAGTCTCTCTTCCCAGCACCTTACAGGGGTTTGCAGCCTTTTTGGGAGAGCTCTGAAAACAGTGGATGATACTGGTGAGCACAAGACAGAGCAGCTGACTCAGCATTTCTCTGAGCCCAGAGACTGACCTTTACATGTGGGATCTATCACACACATAAAGCAAATGTTTTCTTGTAAAATCCCTAATGACTGATGAATGAATTCATGACCTGAACTGTAAGTTACATGTTGCAGTCGTTTGTGAAGGCTGCGTGGCTGAGGAGTGCACACCTCTGTTCTGCATCTGGTGACTTGACTCTCCTGTGTGTTTGTAGGGTACTGGCCCTTCAGAGAGCGACAGCTCTGAGCTCTACTCACCAGCCCACTTTCAGGAGCTGGGAGAAGGTAAGTGAAGGCAGGGATGGTGGGACAGGCTGTTGGTGAGATTTGGATCGGTGCCTGTGGCACTACGTGTGTGTGTGTGTGTAAGGACTTGGTCATTAGCAGATAAGAAGTACTGAGACTGTTTATCTCCAGTATAGTTATGCTTTTGATTTCCCTCTGGAAAGTGGAGAAGTGTATTCGTGTTTCTGTGAGAAGCTGTTCACTTCTCATTGATAGTCTGTGTGCTTGAAGGGAGCTTGTCAGCACAGGTCCTGTAGCAACATGCTGTCTTTTGCCTGATGACATGCTGTGACCAGGCCCAGCAGTGACTCCCTGTCCTGTGGACAGCTGCTCCTTTCCCTCCTGCCTTTGAATCCCATCAGTATCAGCATGAGAAGGTTTCTATTGCAGTGCAGGAGGAGGTAGTAATGAACATTTGATTAGCAGCGTAAGCTTTGTGTTGGTACCATTTCTTATTTTGTGCTAGGTGGGCTGTCTCAGCACAGTGATGCCATTCTGCAGCCCAGCAAAATGATCTTAAACCAGTAAGAACTAGGTTTCCTCTGAAAGCTGCAGGGCAGAAGACAGAGTACCTAGAGGCTGGTGTTGCCCCAGTCCTTAGTCCTTCAAAGAACATAGAACCCAGCCTGGAGCTCTCAGAAAGGGGGTAGAACTTGCTGGTGTCATCTGTAGCAAGGAAATTATTTCTGCATTTTCTTTGAATGGTCTTTCTGGTTCATCCTAGCTTCTGAAAAGCTCTTGGAGAAACAGCGGAAACGGAAGAGACAGCGCCATACCACTGCTGCAGTCCATTCCAAGAAGGAGAAAAATGAGGAGGGGCTGGGGGAGACCCCACACTCTGAGGTACTTATAAGGTCTTCTTACATGCTGTTGTCCCTATGTCCTGTCTATACTTCCCAGGGCATTTGGCAGAGCCTAGACCAGGGCATCCTTGGCTGTCTGGCCAAACTGGAAGTTTGTCCCACTGATGCAGTTTTATGGCTGAAAATACCACCTTGATTTAGTAGCTATTTTGTGATCAGTGCTTAACTTGGGCTCTGTTTTTAAACTGCTACTCAGCTAATTCTCCGGGGGGGTGTTGTTCTGAGTGGATGGAACCAGGTTTTGCCTGGCATCTTGCTTTGCACCTCAGAAAATCAAACTGCTGTGAAAGGTCTTCTCTGGTGGTGATGGTGGGAATCTTGCCCTTGCACCAGTATGAAGCACAAGCACTAGACTGGTTTTCAGCTCCTGGTGTGCTTGCACCTGCACACCAGGGTGAGCCAAGAACCTCCTTGAGAGGGCTGGGGGGGAACTGTTGACTGCTCACAAGAGCCTCTGATTGTGTTCTGCCATCCAGCAGAAAGGGATAATTGGGGCAACCTCCTACTGCATCCCAGCAGGGTCAACGTACAAATCTCTCTGACAAACACATTTTGCCTTTTAGGAATGAGCCAGGTATCACCAAATGTAGGGAAAGCAAGACTTCCTGGGACAGGCAGGACACCTCTGGGCCTCTCGCTATCGCCTCCCACTTCCAGTGGCCCAGGTTCAGCAGCAGGCAGGATAGTCAGTATGTATTTTAGGAGCCAGTTATAGATATATATTGTTATATTTGTTGTTGTTACACAGTATCCAGGAGAGCACAAACCTCACACCACTTTTAACAGTTCCAGCCACTGTACTGCTTTCTGGAAAGGGCATTTCTGATGAGGTCAATAATTTAGGGTTATACCCTTGGACCATTGAAGCCTTCCTGTGCTGATGTTAGTGCTCTTTCTGAAGTGTGCTCATCTGACATCGTGTTTCAAAGCAGCCTGTACAAATATCTTTGCCAATGCTGGGGAGAACAGTTAACACTGTCTGTAGTTAAGTCCCCACTAAGAGACTGGCCTGGCTCTGAGGCAGCAAATTCTCTGTGAAAAGAGGGGCTGTTCAGAGCAGCAAAGATCTAGGCCATGGGTCAGAATCCTGCACCCACCACTCACTGCAGAGGAAGCCCAGTTTTAACTGCCTCCAGCCTTAGACAACTGTGTTGAGTACTTGAAGTTAATTACGGTGTGAACCATGCCAAACAGAAATGTCAGTGCTTGGCACCTTTGCCAGCATCTGTTTCTGTGTGATTGTGTCTCTTGAGCTGCTGTGGTGAGTGTGTTCATCCCTTGGCTTAGATGAGTACATGGGTTCTGGTGAGTACTGGGGTGCTGTGGACATGCAGTTGTGCTTCCAGGTGGAATTGGGACCGTGCTGGTCCCTCGGTGACTTTGCACACACCAGGCAAAGAACTCCACTTTGAGCTCAATGGTGCTAGAAGAAATAGATGATCTGATCATACAGCAGTGAAGCCTGGAACCCAGCTGCCTGCCAAGGAAAAGAGGGCAGAGGAAAGCTTGTCAGTCGAGGCTGAGCTAAGCAGGTTTCTCTGTCCTTGCCTGTCCGTGGAGCCAGGAGGGCACATTTACAACATCAGGGCAGTAAGAGACTGAGAAAAGGGGATGGAAAATGCTGCTGAAATGGTTGTCAAGGTTCTAAGCCAAGGTCAGGCTGTGCCAAAGAACAGGCCATGCTTTTGGGGATGTGCCAGACACAGGAGCAGGGATAGCTCTGGAAGAAAACCAGAGATGAGCCCTTCTTTCTACAGGAGGTATGTAGATTTGTAGTGTTGCAGTGCTCATGCTGGGCAGAGGAAGGAGGGGGAACAGTGACAGGTCTTCTGAGTGATGGCTGTGAGTGGAGATCCCCTTCTCTCTGTTCACAAAGGATAGGCTTTGCCCATCCTACCTAGCTCTGATGTTCCCTTCCCTATGCAGTTCTGGGAGCAGTGTTAGAATAAGGCTGAGATCATGGCATGTGGAATGTGTGGATTGACCAGCTGTTTTCAGAACTGAATTGGATGTGTTTAGGCTGACAGAGCAGGGCTAGAACATGCTGTGCCACCCTGGGCAGTGTGAGCCTAGTTGTTAAGTAACATTGCTACTAGCAAATGCTTTCAAATCCAGAGAGGGAGCTGCTGATTAATGTTCTAGGACTCCTCGATCCATTTTAGTGTCCCATTTCATTAACACATGAAACATGTTCATCAGGGTTCAAACCAAGGAGTCCTGCAGCCATGGAACTCCATGGTCCTTTAGCCAGGGGAGAAAGCTACCAGAAGGATAGAAAGACAAACCAGTTCTAAATCCCACGTACCTCTGCCTGTAGCCAATCTGAGTATGTCCCCCTGCTTCCAAAACACTACCTTGAAGCCTTAGCTACAGTAGGAAGCTGATGCCACTGACTGCATGATATGTGGTTCTTGTTTACCAGCACCCTGCCCCTCCTGACAGGGACCTCAGTGACCATGAGAGGGGCTGAGCTCACTGTGTCTGTAACTCTAGGGCCCCAGCACAAGCAGAAGCTATAAACTGACATTGTTTGCCCATACCAGTAGCTGATTAACCCTGCACTTGTTCTCCATTACAGTGACCCAGGGTGTGACTCTTGGGGATGGTCCTGTGCAGGGCTAAGAGTTGGACTTGATGATCCTTGTGGGTCCCTTTCAACTCAGTATATTATGAGATTCTGTGACCTATGAAAGCCTGAGATCACTGCTGGGCTGAGCAGAAGAGGAAGCACCTCTTCTGAGGTGCTGAGGAGGACCTGTGCTGTAAGCTGTCCTTGGAGCACTGGTCACCAGTGCTGCTCCTGAAGCATTCCAGGAGCCAAAGCAAGTGTTTGGGCCAGAGAGCTGCCCTGCAGCAGACTACATAATTCCTAGCAGAAATACAACTGCAGGAGGAGAAGTATTGTAGCACTTAACCTGGAGAAGATGCATATAGAGGCAAAGATGGCTGTTAAGTTCTTAGATGGTCTTTTTGCCAATGCTGTAGAGACCTTTCCTCTCCCTTTGCCAGGGCTGTGTGGTAGGGTGGCAGCAGCTTATGTGCTCCTTATCAGTTTTCCCACAGGCTGCATCGCTACCAGCCTTCCCACAAGACTGTGCTGATAGTCAGCGAGGCTGTACTCTGTAAGGTGTGTTGGACTGGCAGTAGTTTATAGCTGGGACTTTGCTGCTTTTTTTTTTTTGTGCTCAATAAAGGCAATTTATACCATTCATCTTTGTACTGTGTGCATTAATATACCCTCATTGCTTCACAGAACTCACATGGCTTTAAAATGTCCCCAAATAAAATCATACTGCTCCATTCAGGGAACGGGGAAGAAAGACAACAATACCAGGCAAAGGAAGCATCGTTAGAACAAAATACCACCTCCAGGTTTTTCCAGCTTTAAACTTTAGAAGATCTTTATGTCCTTGCTTTGCCCTGACTTAAATGTTTTCAAAAGGCATTCAGTTCAGCTTACAAGCTTTAGCAGCACCACAACTCAGACTTTCCTATACAGAAAGTGGTGCAAAGCTCCCTCTTGTGATCGTTTACTGGACACTCTGCACCAAGCAGGCCTGGAGGTTGTGGGAGTGATGTCTGCTGCCTCTGCCAGCAGCTTGAATTCCTTACAAGGTCTCTCAAGTGTACAGTTTGTGTCTGTGTGTACACGGGGTATGGCTTAGTGACCCAAGAAGGAACTGACATCTATGCACTGGTCTCACTCAGCTAATTGCAGTGAGCCAGGATGTTAAAAAATGGCAGAGTCCTTAAAATGTTTTTGCTCAAAGCACTTAGCTGAAGGCATCACTTTGGTGGAGAATTAATGGCTCTTAAGTTGTACCCACTCTGGAGTGGTAGCTGGGGCTAGTGAGACCAGTGAAGTGTTTTTCCCTAGACTATACCCGAGAGGGCTCAAAGTTGGCAGGATGGTGTTTCCTAAGTCTTAGTTGCCTGTCCTGACAAAATCTGTGCCAATGCTGCCATGTGTAGCTCCAGGACAACAGTATCTTGTGGTAGAAACAAGTGTCGCTAGGATACCTGCTGCTCTCCTTCCCTCTAACTCTAAAGTGCTTGGGCAGGTCCCATGGGCATGTCAGATACCTTGGGAAGCCTTGTGGCAGGATCCCTGACTTGGCCCATAAGGGTGCAATTGGGCCTTTATAATTTGAAATCCACTGTCCCACAGGATGCTCTTCCACCAGTAGATGTTACCGGCAGTGCTGTGACACTTGCGCAGGACAGATGCTTGTGGGAGACTCTGCACCCCAGGCAGGGTGGGGTGTAGGTGCCCTGCTGTGCTGCTCACTTTTGGATTCACAGAATGTGTTGAGTTGGAAGGGACCCACAAGGATCATTGAGTTCACACCAGGCTTTGAATAGCTTCATGCCTGTATTTTACATGGGTTAGGACATGCTGAGATGAGTGTGGGGAAAAGTATAGTTCATTTAGTGAGTGACAGCTGCTATGAAGATTGAGGTTTTTCATTTGTGTCTCCAGTACAAGTAGAAATTGGAATGCTTCTCACTATTTCAGCCTACCTGATTTGTTTCGATTCAGGGCATGAATGACTGCTTGCTAAGAGAGGGGTTATGCACAGGAAGATAATTGAGTGTGTATTTTTTAATCACCTAATAAACTCAGATCCCTTTCCTTTTTTATAAGTCTTTTGGTGGAACTGTATAGGGCATGTTCTCTCCAGGGTGGGTAACACACAGAGACCAATTGCCAAACCTATTACGTGCCTATGGCTGAATTTGTAGTTTCCAGGTCAGCTACTGACAACCCTGACTCTGGTTTTCTGGTTAAAGGGGGAGACGTCGATTCATGGGACAGCTGCAAGCCCAAAAGAGGGTAATGAAGAGGGGTCAGAGAATGACCATGGAGTGCCTTCGTCCAAAAAGATACAGGGGGAACGTGGAGGAGGAGCAGCTCTCAAGGAGAACGTGTGTCAGGTAGTGTTCTTGAAGAAATCACTTTGCCACTGTAAAGTGTTTTTGTGTAAGTTCTGAGACACACTGGTGCTCCAGGTAAGCCCAGGGAGCCTCAAGGTGCTTTTTGTAGAATTAATCAAGTTTTTGTGCTGTTTTGAGCTTTTCCTCTGCAATAGCCTTTCCTCCTACTAAGCTTCACAGGTGTTAATGAGACGTGACCAGTGCAGGATTCATTTTAACTGATGGGTGGTATCAGGGACTGGAAGGCAAATGGCAGTGGGGATGCACAAATCACCTGACTTTACTGACACAAAGAAAATGTAGCATTTTTCCACAGGAGTCCACAGCTCTGGCCAGCACGTGGATGGTTGTTGTCTGGGAAGGAGGTTGCTCAGAGCTGTGTTTCTTTCCCCACAGATCTGCGAGAAGCCAGGGGAGTTGTTGCTGTGTGAGGCACAGTGCTGTGGTGCTTTCCACCTGCAGTGCCTTGGGCTCTCCGAGATGCCAAAGGGCAAATTCATCTGCAATGAGTGTTCCACAGGTATGGCAGCTTCTGTGTGTGTGCAGTTTCAGGGTGCTTCCTGCCAGCTTACCTGCCAGCTGGAGGGCTGTTCCAACAGCAGGGCTGTCAACTAGCTCTCAGTCCTCAGATTATTGGTTTGCTGTCTGATAATGACTTTCTAATTAAAATCATAGAATGGTTTGGGTTGGAAGGGACCTTAAAGATCATCCAGTTCCGCTCTGCCATGAGCAGACACACCTTCCACTAGACCAGGTTGCTCCAAGGCCTGTCCAACCTAACCTTGAACACTTCCAGGGATGGGGCAGCCACAGCTTCTCTGGGCAACCCATTCTCTGGTGAGTGCCCCACCACCCTTACAACCAAGAATTTGTTCCAAATATCTAATCTAAACCTACTCTCTTTTTGAAGTCACTAACAATGGCTTCAAATATTAACTGGTCTTACTGTTGATTCAGACATGTAGGGTGCAAAGAAGTGAATGTCCAGTATCTGGTGGGAAAGAGAGAGGGAAATTCTTATCTGAGACTAGGGAGAGACGGCTGGTGGGGAGGGTGAGTCTGATGCGGGCTGAAAATGTTAGAGTAGGGTTGCTAATTTTATGATTTTCTTCTTTTTTCCCTGGCCTGAAGTCCCAGCTATAATAATATTTTTTTCAATCTGGAGTTTTGTTGCAGCTGCAGGCAAAACTAGCCTGGTGCAGAGAGCTGTGCTCTGGGATGGGTGCAGCCAGGCTGGGAAGTTGTGCTGTGCTATCACGCAGCCTGGTGGACGCATCAGGTCCTCATTTAGCCTTCCTGTGCGACCGGTGTGTTCTCTTTCTCCAGGGGTCCACACCTGCTTTGTGTGCAAGAGCTGTGGGGAGGATGTGAAGCGGTGCCTGCTGCCCCTCTGTGGGAAGTATTACCACGAAGCCTGCATACAGAAATATCCACCCACAGTCATGCAGAACAAGGGCTTCCGCTGCTCCCTGCACATCTGCATGACCTGCCATGCCGCTAACCCAGCAAACATCTCTGCGTCTAAAGGTACTGAGTCTTTCGGGGTGGTCTAGGTGGTGCAGTTATGTGCTTTTTCTTTGTTTCACATCCACTGTGCAGCTACCTGGTCTTTATGTTGCCTTTCTGTCCTTGCCACATGTTGTTTGCTGAGGAATAGCTTCTCCCAGAGGAGTAGAAGGGGTGATGTGAGGCAGCTGCTCAGCGGCACTGCTCGTGGTCATACATGGCAGCTGGAATGTTCTCAGGTTTTCCAGAGGCTCAGATTCCTGCATGCCCAGCCACACCACGTGCCTTGCTGGTTCTCTCAGCAAATCCTTGGAGCTGTACAGACACACTCAGGCTTCTCCAACCTGCTTCTCCCTGTGCCAGTGCTGCAGATAGTGCCTTTCTTAGAAGCACTGGCTGTCAACGCAGTGGAAGGCAAACTATGATTTTGTTCTAGTTCTCCTTTTATTTTAATGTAAACTCTTGTCTTGTAGTAGTAACACCCTTGGGCTAAGCTTCCCAGGCAAACATTTGTTGGAGCTGTTTGCAGCAATACCTTGACCTTTATCTCACAGGATTAAACTTAAAACTTTTATGTGATTGCCATGTATGTTTGCTTCTAAAGCTGCCTTTCTTTAAATCCTTGGTATCTTAAGGCAAGTGTCAATAAGACCAACTCTATTTTTGTCCTCAGGGTCTGTGTTAAAGTTGCCTTTTTTCCCCCCACGTATCTTGCTGTAGAAAACAACACCAAGGCCTAAAGCCTGCAGCCCACAGCTAGCCACGTCCCCACTGAACATTTGTTGACTGGCTGCAGCTTCTTGGTGGTCACATTTACCCCTTTTCTCCCACCTCTTCTTCCTGTTTGTAGTCTGCTGTGAGGAACCGAAAACAGGCTCTCAAAAACCTTGCATAAATTAGGTGTGTAGGCAAGTGCATTGCCTGGAAGTTCTGGAATTTCAGGGTAAATTCTGATAAAGTAAAAAGGCAAGTGCTGATGTTTTCAGAAGCTACGTGGATTGATTTCACTATGTGCAGCTAAGCACTTGGAACACCCCCTCTGTAATTACTGTCTGAGCTGATTTAGTAATTATATGTGTATGATAGGAAGCAGTCCCAGTCTGTGAACTCTTGAACTGTTTCTGCACAGCATGCAGGAGGTTTTTCACTTGTAAATAATACTATTTTATCTATGTTATATACAAATATGTATTAAAGATTTATGTACAATATGTTATATTAAATAATTTAATAGGAATCTAATGAATATGTCAGTGATGGTCTATGAAAATTAAAGGTCACCTTCCTTTTCCAAAGCTCATTCTGAGCTTAGATATGAAGAGAGTCTAGTTTTAGAAGGAAAGAGTCATCCTCCTTTAGAGGTTCACTGTGTTCTGGTGTGTTCTGGTGCTAGGTCGCCTGATGCGCTGTGTGCGGTGTCCGGTCGCGTATCACTCCAACGATTTCTGCCTCGCTGCTGGCTCCGTGGTCCTCGCCTCCAACAGCATCATCTGCCCCAACCACTTCACCGCACGGAGGGGCTGCCGCAACCACGAGCACGTCAACGTCAGCTGGTGCTTTGTCTGCTCGGAAGGTGAGACGGTCTGCGCAGGGTCCCCTGTCACCAAGGAATGCCCTGACAGGGATTCATTAGAGGGGGCAGAAGCTTTTCCCACCCAGAGTGTGCCAGTGAGAACTACAGAGAAACAGACTGCCTTCCTATCCATCCGTATTTAAGCCTAACTTCAGGCTAGGACCTTTTCTAGATCCTTAGAAGGGTTCTTTTTGTAGCGTGAGTAGGGCCCAACTTTTTAAAAGAGCTTGCAGGAGAGCATCGTTCCTTTTTCCCAGCTGTATCTGTCTGGAAGTGTTGAATCCAGGGCTTCTGTACAGTGACTGATAAATTCCTCCTCCTTCTCTTTGCAGGGGGCAGCCTTTTATGCTGCGAGTCGTGCCCGGCTGCATTTCATCGTGAGTGTCTAAACATTGAGATGCCAGAGGGAAGCTGGTATTGTAATGATTGCAAGGCAGGCAAAAAGCCACACTACAAAGAAGTAGTCTGGGTGAAAGTTGGGCGCTACAGGTAGGTGAAGGTAGAACAGACTTCTCCCCATCCCTTCTTCATGGAGTGCTCATGGTGATGGAGCTGAGAAGCTGCTCCTCTCTAGAGGGTTCAGTGCAGCAGCCTCTGACTTTTTTTGCATGCACATAGCTGGTAAAATGTAAGCTTTCCTCCTCCAGTAGCTTCCTGTCTCCCCACCAGCCTTGCTGATAGCCCTCACACAGACTTTCCCATGTCCCCATGCAGTAGCATACTTCTGAGGTGGCTGGAAGTGGGGAAGCCAGGGGTTTCATCTGCTCTTCCCTGTGTTGCAGGTGGTGGCCAGCTGAGATTTGCCATCCTAGGACAATTCCTGTCAATATCCAGAAAATGAAGCATGACATCGGTGAGTTCCCTGTGCTGTTCTTCGGCTCCAAGGATTACCTGTGGACACACCAGGCTCGTGTGTTCCCTTACATGGAAGGTGATGTCAGCAGCAAAGACAAGATGGGGAAGGGCGTGGATGGCATATACAAGAAAGGTAACTTTTCTTTATCCAGGGAAGTGTGCATGGTGTTTTTTTCCTCCTCATTCCCATTTGGAGAAGTGCCATTCCTGTAACAGAGGAAGATGTCTTCTTGTAGCTAAAGTGAAATGAAATTTGTAGAATGATCTGCTGCTTGTGTATCATTCAGGACACTCAGAATGTTTGTTTGACTCCCAGAGAGGCAAAAGGGTGTGCAGATCTCGAATGCTTTTCTGACGTAATCTCTCGAAATCCAAGTGAGCTGCTGCTTTATCAGCTTCCCTTTGTCTAATACAATCATTATCTCTATACAAAAATGCACTTGAGAGTTGTGATGCAGCTGCTGGTGCCTCTGCCCAAGAGGGCAGGCAAAGATAGCCACCAGTTGGCTACCCATGGGTAGGTCTCTGACTGTAATTCCTGCACTGCCCTGCTGCTTTGGCCTTTTCTTCACCCCGTTCCAGTGAGCCTTTGCCTCTGGAGTGCAGAGCCAGGCTGGTTTGCTTGTGGAACTGTGAGCACTGGGTGGGCAATGGCTGCCCAGCTCTGTGTGAGCAGAGGGAGTTCTTCATAACACAGCCTGTTCTTTCACTTAGCTCTTCAAGAAGCTGCTGTGAGATTTGAAGAGTTGAAGGCGCAGAAAGAACTGAGACAGCTTCAGGAAGACAAAAAGAACGACAAGAAACCTCCTCCCTACAAACATATCAAGGTGAGGGGAGGTGGTGGGGGGCAGGTGCAGAAGAGAAGCCTTGAGCTGTCGGTGCAGGTGATTTACAGGTATACAGAAACATTTCTACTGTTTGGGTGTCTGGCTGTGTTTAACGGTGACTTTGGTCCTCTTGGCATCCTCAGTTGTTCTCCGATTCCAGTTCATCTATGTGCAGGGCTGCAGCAAGCTTGGCACCAATAACAGAGGTGCTCTCATTTCCTGGAACAGATCTGGACATGTCTGTGTTGTCCATGTCAGTTGTGTGGTCTGAAGGAAGTGTCTATCTTGAGAACTTGGGAGAATGCTGGTAATGCTCAATATGCTCAAATGCTTCATGTTGCTGATGGCAAGGTGGGCAAACTAGGTGGTGCAGGACAGGAGGTGGTCTGGGTACAGTGCAGCAGAGCTCCATGGAGGGAGGTAACCCACAGTATCTTGTATCATCTCTGCTATTCCTTTTTATCTCTTTCTGTATCAGTGATGGAACAGAAATACTAAAGGGGGTGTACATGCTGAAATACCAACCCTTTTCCTCAGTTTTGGGTAACTGTTCATGTTAAGGGCTGTATTTGGAGTTAGAGTTGGAACAGCAATAGAAATGCTACAGGGTGGAGGTGACTTGACAGGAGAGCTAGGGCCATGATGTACCTGTGCATGAGATGTGGGTCCCGACTGACCAGAAACCCGTTGACTCAGGGACTCTGGGTTTTTTTTTTTTCATTGCCTCTGTCTGCTCCTTCCCTATTTTATATGGCAAACTGTGGAAACATAACTGTTTGCTGGCACTTTTTGTGTCTAGTTAGAATTTCTAGGCAGGCAGGTATATTGTGCATGAGTTACTGTGCACTGTAAAGAGCACAACTGAATGCTGTGGCAGCAGTATGGGCCAGGCAGTTTCAGTGGAGGAAGTAGTTTCTCATTATAGCTATTTTTAGGCCTGTCTCTGGCCGCAACATGAAGGAACTTTGGAAGCAGTTTGGAGCCTTTGAAATACCCTTTTATATAAATAATAACGGTTGTGGTCATTAGTCATGGCAACTCTTCTGAGATCTGGGTGCAAGCTGTTTGTCTCTGTGAAAGCAAAGCAATTTGCAGGAGCAGATGGTGAACTGAAGAAGGCTTCAGAGTGGAATGGCTGAAGCTGGTTGTGTCCATTCCTGTCCTGGTTTTTTAAGATCAGCACGTCGGGATCCATACCAAGGATCACCAACACAAGAAGCTGCTGTAAAATACATTTGGGATCCTTCATCCTGTCAGAGTTGTGACTAGTCCAAGCATCACCCTGTTTTGGAGCTGGTTTTGTTCTGGAGAGTAGGGCAGGTGTGCTGGGCATGTGTGGAGAGGCAATGCCAAAGCAGTGCCAGTGTTGGACTGACCTAATCTTTGAGTCTTGCCACTCTTAATGATGTGATGAGTCTGGGTAAGAGATGGAAAGCAGCAGAGGGGAACATGAGTGACAAGGAAGGTCGGAGGTGGGAGGCAGTATTAGGAGGAAAGGGGGAGACAGTGTTGCAGAGATTAATGAGGGATTTCTTCAGGGTTTGCTTTTAAACAAAGGAGGAGGATCAGGACTGGTCCAGTCTCAGGCAGGTTGTCAGCGCGGAAACTCTGCCCTGTGGGTGGGACTAGATAAATTATATGGGGGGCTGGAATAGTTTTGCTAAATGATCCCTTCCTTTTGTGTTCTGGGAGAGGAAAGTGAGCCAATGGCTCACCCGGGGAAAGAACAGTAAGGAGCTTTTCTTCAGTGTCTCTCTCCAAAGTCCTGACTCTCTGTTGCCTGCCTTTCAGCGTTCGCTGCCTTTAACCAAACCCAAGGGACCCAGCTCATGCCACAGACACGCCAGTCGCTTCTCCACCTGGTGCTGCACTCTGCTTCCTTCTGGAGCGGTTTTTAAAGAGCTCCTTGGCTTATCTCTGAGCTCATCTCTGTGCCTTCCAACCCCAGCCTTGTCTGGTTTGGCTTCCATTAACATCTGCAGGACAGTTGGGTAGGGAGGTAACTGCGTGGTAGGCCGTCTGTCACAGGTCTGCCAGCCAGGTTCTCGTAGTGACATCTGAGGGCACAAACCAGCCTGATGGTAACATTAAAAAACCAGGGCAGTAAGGAAAAGCTAAGGAAAAGCACCTGGCACTCAGACTGTAGAAGGTGCAGTTTGATGCAGAAAATGGTTTGGTGTTGATCACAGGTATGGTGTGCACCCAAGAGGGAGTGCTGGGCCACTTGCACTGGATGTGGTCACAGTGGTGATGGGAGGGGGGCACTTTCCAGGGTCACATATTACACACTGCACCAGGTGATGCTAATGGGGGACCCACGTCTTCCTGAGCTCTTCCCTTTAACCCTGTGCCTCTTGAAATAGTGTTCCCAGAAGTACAGCTGTGCCTATACTCATGTCCTTCTGCCCTCGCTGTAACTAACTCACTGCAGCACATCAGCTCGTAGGCAGGGGTTGAGTGTAGAAGTGCCTGTCAGGATAACCCGTTGTTCCCAAGAGCTCATGTCCTTCGTGTGCATTGAAGGTGAACCGGCCAGTGGGGAAGGTGCAGATCTTCACTGCAGACCTGTCCGAGATCCCGCGCTGCAACTGCAAACCCACCGATGAAAACCCCTGCGGCCTGGACTCCGAGTGCATCAACCGCATGTTGCTCTACGAGTGCCACCCCATGGTGTGTCCTGCTGGGGAGCGCTGCCAGAACCAGTGCTTCTCCAAGCGCCAGTATCCCGAGGTACAGATCTTCCGCACGCTGGCACGAGGCTGGGGCTTGCAAGCCAAAACAGACATCAGGAAGGTACGTCAAACTGGCTGCAAAGCGCAGAGAGAGATTTTTAGGAAGGAAACAGGAGCTAAGTTTTAGCACAAAGATGGATGTCCCTCCCTCCTGCAGGGAATTTGTCTTGTCTTATCAGCTTATTGTTTTCTCTCTGGCAGGGTGAATTTGTTAATGAGTATGTTGGGGAGCTAATTGATGAAGAGGAGTGCCGAGCCCGAATCCGCTATGCTCAGGAGCATGACATTACCAATTTCTACATGTTGACACTGGATAAGGTATGTGAAAGGAATCATTTGCCAGGATCCTAGACAGAAGTAAAATGATTGCAAAGAAGGCGTGATAGTGGTCTTCTCCAACTTGTAAAAAGGTGCTAAGAGTCAATGATGAGCTGGTCTGCATTTCCACTGAAGAGATGACCAGATGAATGGATTTAACATGCAGTAGAGAAGCCTCAGGTTGGATATTAGGATTAGGAGGAAAGTCTGAACTGACAACTTTGGAGTTTGTTCAGAAGAGGTGAGGCAGTTTTCTGAGGACAGTTGTCTGAGGATCATAGATCCTGCTTCAGCATAACAGGGAGAATTTGGTAACCTCGGGATCCTTCCCAGCAGCTGAACCCTGGAGAGCCCAGAACTGGACTGATGTGTGCCAGAGAAGGCATTGGCCCTCACATGTACAAGTTTCAGGCGCAGTGAGACCTTCATTTAAGTTCAGATCCCAGGTCTTGCTGTGCTAAGTAGAGCCAATGGAGTTAGTTACACCCATAGATGCCTCAGCGGGTCCTGGACAACAACCAGGTTGTTGGTATGCACTCCTGGCTTTCAGAGGTAAGTTATTTTGTCAGCTGGTTCCCACACTTTGTCACTCAGCCTTGGATAGATGAGAAGGAAACCATGAAAGCAAGCATGGAAAAGAGCTGTCAAGTGTGGGACAGGATAACAGTGTGATTATTTTCTGTCTCTCCCCTCGTCTTGCTGGAAGTTCACACTCACCATATCTTGTTCTCCTTGTCTGGCTGATGGGTGGGAGCAGGGGCAAACCCAAGTGTTAATGTCTCATTATTACAAAAGCAAATCTCAGTTGCAGCTTCCCTGTCCAGCACAGTCTAGCACATGGCAGTGTGCTGTACACAAGTGTACCTCATTTTACATACTGTTCCTGTTTTCCTTCTATACACTGACGTGCAAGAAATAGGAACTGGTATTTTGCTTTTAAGCAGAAGTTGGGGCCTGGAACCACAGGCACTGCCTTGGAAATGTTGGGGTGGTGTTTATCCAGTACTGACACTGCAGGGAGAGCTTGCTTCCCAGAAAGCAGCACTGTCTTGGCTGGTCTGGAGCCTGTGTGTCTTTTAAGAGGAAGATGATGTGCAGGAGACTGTAGTTCCATATGATCCGCCAGCGCTGACCAGAGATGTCAGTGCAGGAAATGACAGTTGATTACAATGTGGTGTTTTCTGGGCTTTTTTTCAATTCTAGGATCGAATCATTGATGCTGGGCCAAAGGGCAACTACGCTCGGTTCATGAACCATTGCTGCCAGCCCAACTGTGAGACTCAGAAATGGTGTGTGAACGGCGACACACGAGTCGGGCTCTTCGCACTTGTAAATATCAAAGCTGGTAAGGAGCTGCACTCTGCCAGTGCCTGCAGTTAACCCTGGGGGGGTTCTGTAATGAAAAAGGGAGGGTTTGTAGCTCCCTGGGAAGAGATTTAATTTTTGGTTTCATGTAGGCATTCATGAGACTTAACACCAGCACTGACGTAACGAAACACAAAGAGCCATGGTATCAATGGAGGTTTGTGGTTCTGATTTACAGGGACAAGACATGGCCCTGCTACAGGGTGGATCCTTTTTAGCTGTAATATGTGCTACAAGCGTGGAGTTTCACTGAATTTTCTATCCACTAAGATCTCTGGGAAGATTAAGAGTTTGGTGTCCTTGTGTAGTGGTGGCAGCCTTCTGTGACATTTATATTACATTAAGTGCTTTTACTTCAGCATTAAAATGTAGTTCATTACAACTTGCTTGGTTTTGATCTGCTTTTGTGCCAGGGACTGAGCTGACTTTCAACTACAATCTGGAATGTCTGGGAAATGGAAAGACCGTTTGTAAATGTGGTGCCCCAAATTGCAGTGGCTTCCTAGGAGTAAGGCCAAAGGTATGGTGCATCCTTTAAGCTTTTGTTCTCCCGCATCACCTCTTTGCATAGACCTGTATGTTCGTTGCAGAGATTTCAGGTCCCAGAGTTAATCCTGTTTCAGTGTGGCTATGAGAACACTGCTTGAAATGAGTTAAATATTCAAGCTTTCATTTTGAGATAGCAGATCTTATACTTCAGTTATCAAAGTTGCTATAAATAACGACGGGAAATTTTATTTTACACCAAAAAAGTAACTGGAAGATTTTTTCAGAATTTTCTGCTTCTTATCATGGCAGTTTCCATTGCACTAGAGGAGCAAAGGACAGGCATGGGATAGACTTCATCAGATAACCAAGAAAATACAACTCAGTTCATTTCCCAAAGTAAAGGGCTGAGTAAATTGTGAGCGTGTATGAAAGGCCAGCAAATGCACATTCCTTCAGGCTGGAGTTGCTTTAGAGCCAGAGGGCTCCTACCTCACTGTCTTTGTTGCAATAAAGTTCCTGGTTTTATCCTGCTTTTAATTTAGTGACCAAAGTTTACACATCAGACAGAAATAAGAAATTTACCATATCTGTAATAGAAAAATCACCAGTTTTTAGAACTCACTGACTTTTTGAGAGCTTTGATTTGCAACTTTGTAATGTTGCAGTAACAGGAATTGATTTCAATTACCTCCTTGTGTGAGCTGGTTCTCACTGGGAAAAGGAAATAACAGGAGCAGTTGGCCGAGTTCCCAGCTGTCACCAGCTAAATCTATGTCTCAGCTGCTGGTTTGTTTCAAGTGCAAGACCAAATCAGTCTGTAATCCCTCTGCTCTGGCATGTGCATTCTGGCATGCCGACAGTTAAGGGTTAAAACTCGAGCAGCACAGTTGTTCAGCCCCATCAATATCTAGGGAAGGTTTTGTGAATTCTCCAGGGAGATTAGTTCTGCAGAAAAATTAACTTATAAAAATAAAAAATGGATATCTTCAGAAGTTGACAGATGAGGTGAAATACACATCTGATGTATTTAGTTCTTTTTCAGGTCGCGATTTAAAGTTCAATTGATTTTGTGCTGCTTCTGTGTTATACATGGTTTGACTGTCATTTTTGCCTTGAAATTGCAGGTTGCATGATGGAAATCAGAGGAAGGTGCCCTTTAGTTGGCATTAATGTTCCTTTGTGGTGTCTGAGGCGACTCATTCCATCTTGATGAGATGGGCTAAGAAACAATACCGAGAAAACAGTACTTTGGGGTTTTTTGTTGGTGGTGGTTTTTTTTAATTCCTACCACAACAGATGCATTTTTAAGCTTCCTGAAGACATAGCAAGACAAAACTGATTATACTCAAGTTCACTCTTGAAAGTGCCCTTTCTAACTTCGAGTGTGGAAGAATGCTTAGGAGTCTATTGTACTACAGGGAGCAAGTGGAATTGCTTAGTCCAGCTGTTAGACCTCTCTTAGACATTCAAATTAGCTGTGAAGGGATTTTCTTGTTCTCTTTGTAATTAGATGGCCAAGGAACTAGACCCTGAGAATAGGTGGGAATAGGTTAGGTGGAGGCATTTCAGTGCCTGCATTTTTAGTGATAAGAAAGACCTGGCTTGTCCCCATTGTCAGGGAGAATGGTGGTATAAAAACAGAAGGATCCACAGGTGAGGAGGAAGGAAACAATTTAGAGATGTAAATCCTTGGTGGCAGGAAAGCTAGATAGCCATCTCTGCAGAGTTCTGAAGTTGTAGGTCTAGAGACCAAGGCTTTTAAATCTTTTGGTGGTTCTGGTGATGCAAACAGTGCCCAATATTTATGCAGAAGAAAGGATCCAGAAGTCGCCTTGTAGTCATTGTTTCAGCACACAGAGATGTCCTGCATGCAGAACACATATTTGAACACAAAGAGATGTAGAAAATGGCACAAAATTAAGCTCATGTCTGCTTAGATAAACTAAACTGATAGTGCTTTGATAAAGTCAGGACTGGGGACAAGACAGCATCCATCTTTGTGGAGCTGAGTGTTTGGCACAAGGGGAGGCTTGGCCTGGAGAGGAGGTTAGGAGTGGTCTGAGGACCAGGCTTGAAGGGGGAGTGGGGGAGCAGTGTTGGAGGAATCCTTAGGCCAGAGAAGAGCACTTAAGTCACTTAGTTGCTGTCTTGAGAGCAGCGCTAGAGGTTCTGCACAGGTTTCATGTATGGCTGGCAGTGGGGTTTCTGTTGACAGGGTTTGCAGTTTTCTCCTGCAGCAGGAAGGGAGCAGGTGGAAGGGGCAGAGTGCTGCAGTAACCAGGGTTGTCTTGCCCACAGAGCCAGCCCAGCCTCACCGAGGAGAAGTCCAAGAAGCTGAAGAGGCGGCCGCAGATGAAGCGCAGGTCGCAGGCGGAGGTGATGAAGGAGCGAGAGGACGAGTGTTTCAGCTGTGGGGATGGAGGGCAGCTGGTTTCTTGTAAGAAGTCAGGCTGCCCCAAGGTGTACCATGCAGACTGCCTCAACCTGACCAAGAGACCTGCAGGTCAGTGCTCTGCATGGTTGGGCTCTGCTTGGGTCACACTGTTGGCTCGAGGTGGCCCAGGTGCTGCTCGCCATCTTGCACTTGAGTCACAGCATCTTAAAATTTGGAAAAATCTTTCTCACTTGAACAGACCTCGTGGCTCAAATGACACAACCCTGGTTTGCACCCCACTGTGACCACAAAAAGGTGAACTAATTGCTGAAGGGGGAGCTGGTCCTTACCTAAAACATGGTGTTTGTGAGTTGACCCCATCCATGGGGCCTGGCACAGCCCCAACAATAGTTGAGATATTGATCCTCATATTGGCCATTTTCCCAAAGTTGAAGACAGTTGAATGAAACAGTATCAAAGCATATTCTCCTGTTCTCCTGCTTTCCGCTTGAAAAGCTGCTCCTAACAGCCTGACTTGAAGAAACAAAGGATTGCCAGCTCTGTTACATGTTTTTTTTGCATACTGAGACAAATTATTGTCTCGCTCCTTTTCCAGCTTATACAACACAGCTTCTCATTGCAGCTCTTATTTTCTAAAGTTTTTATTCTTAGTATGTTCTGGACTGCATCCCACTTGCCCACACATTTTTAAAAACTGAAAGTATTTTAACAGCATTGCACCCAAGGCCTTGCTAACTCTGAGAGAAGAAAATAATTATTTTGTGTTTTACATAAAATTTCTTGGGAAAATATGTTTGACTTGTCTTGCAAAAATAGTTTTTATATTTATGTGAGGTTTGTTATTTTCCTTATCATTCTTGAGTTTTTTACTTTATCCTTTTCACATATTTATTTTATTTCTTCCTCCTGCAATCCTACACTGGTCTTCATATAATTACACCTTGTTCATGCAAAAGCATCTGTCCAGTTAAATTCTGAGCCTGTCCAACTGGATTTTTGCAGTACCTCACAGCCTTGTTGTTACCTACCTGTTTATGTAAGAGTATTTTGGTGTTCTGCTTCTAGAAATTTAAATTACAATACAGATTAAAATATAATCCTGAAGGATGTAGTTTGAAATGCCTCCTCAGTTTACCACAAGACCATTGATAGGTGTTTTTTGATAATGATTTTCAGTCAGTTGTAGCAATTTTACTTTTTTTACACATAGGCTGTGATTTCCATAGCCTGCTCCTCAGAGTATCATGCAAGACATGAAAGGTTCAGCACTTTCTACTTCAAATGTTTCCTCTGCCATGGGCATTACTGTCAAGTAATTGGAATTTCCTGCTTGTTTGCATGTTGCTAATTGTGTGATCTTACTTCCAAGAGCTCAGGGCTGTCTCTGGAGAGAGTGCTTATTCATTAGACCTTTTATTCTGTCAAAGATCATTAAAGTGGTTTGATAGGATTGATCCTTCCTGCAACAAACTAGCAGATTTTGACCTTTTATTTTCCATCTATACAAATGACCTCTATAAGGATGGTCCTAGAGTCTTTTCAGTGGCCCGGCTGAGTTGAGTGTTGCTCTCTGGGATGCTTCTGGTGCAGGGGGAGCAGTGGCAGCCTGTGCTGCAGCATTGTGAGCCAGGAAAGGGGGAAACCATGTGAAGTGTTAAACATCCCCACTTGGAAAAAATGGTGAAAAACTGGAAAAGACATAGAAAAGCAGTGTGCGTATTTTGAGACTCGAATAGAAGCCTTGGACTGGCTTCAAAGGAGAAAAACATGCTACGTGTAGTCTTCAACCCCAGGGGAAAAGCAACGTGGAGAGCTGCTGTTGCATAAGTGCAGGGACCAATGGCCACGCACCAGCATCCCTGGAAAAGAGCTGATAGCCACAGCCACAGCTGTGTGGATGTGGTTCAGGGAGGCTGGGAAATGCTCTGGCCCAAGTGGTGTCTGCCAGCAATCTCTGAAGTAGTGTTGGTTTTTTCTTCTTGATGATGTTGATACTGATGGTCAATAGATTCACTGTGAATGTGGAGCTCCTAAGGGAGCAGCTTTGTGTTAAACCGTAGTTTTTTCATGGGCAGAGGTTAAGGAAGGTGCCTTTGGGTATAGAGACAATAGGAACTTGCCCCTTGTGATCACTGCTCTCTCGCTTCTTCTTTCTGATAAACAGGAAGGGAGGTTGTTGACACAGAATTAAAAGATGAATCTGACACATCTACTTAAAAGGTCCACTGGGTTTTGTGCACAGACACCACTGATGTTGTCTGGAATTCAGAGCCACAGAGATTTGCAAGCTGGGGGTGTCTGCTCTTCTCTAGGCACTCCTATTAGTTTGTGTTGTGCAGGAACCAGATGGGCTTTTGGTCTGACCTGACGTGGCTTGTGTTTGTCCTGATTATCATTGCCCTTGTTGCTTCTGAGAGTGCAGGTTCCTGTTACCTGCCCGTCAAGCCTGGAGCTATGGTGGAAACTGAGGAGGACATGTAGAATTGTATGAGAGTATTACACAGGTGTTCCCACTTTCCCCTGAGCTCACTTTGCAGCAGGCCTTTGTCTCTTCCCCTTGTACTACTCCTAAGGTGTGTCTTTTCTCCCATGTCTGTGCTGCAGGAAAATGGGAGTGCCCGTGGCATCAGTGTGATATGTGTGGTAAGGAAGCAGCTTCGTTCTGCGAGATGTGCCCCAGGTCCTTCTGCAAGCAGCACCGGGAAGGAATGCTCTTCATCTCCAAGCTGGATGGACGATTATGCTGTACGGAGCACGATCCCTGTGGGCCTCACCCTCTAGAGCCAGGAGAAATTCGTGAGTATGTGCCTCCCATAGAAGCCCTGACTAATGGAGAGGACACCCAGCCACCGGAGCAGCTGCCTGCAGAGGTAGACACGGAGGCAGACACAGACCTGAGCGTTCAGACCCTGGACAGCCTACCTCAGTCTGTGGCCCTCAGACTGCAGTCACCAGAAAAGCCCCCTGCTACCCTGGCGCTGAGGCTGCCATCATCAGACAAGCCCCCCACCACCCTTGCCCTGAGGCTGCAGCCGTCAAACAAGCCCCCCACTACCCTGGCCCTCAGGCTGCCTTCACCAGACAAACCACCCGCCACCCTGGCTCTGAGACTGCCACCATCAAATAAACCCCCTGCCACTTTGTCACTGAGGCTGAAGCCATCCAACAAGCCCTCCACCACCCTCTCGCTCCGGCTGCAGCCTTCGGACAAACCTCCCACCACCCTGTCGCTCCGCCTGCAGCCGTCAGACAAGCCCCAGGCCGCCCTGTCCCTAAGGCTGCAGTCAGAGAAGCAGCCCATCATCGTAGCGCTGCGGCCTCAGCAGCCCGACAAACCTCCCACCAACGCGGTGCTCTGGCCCCTGGATGAGTCCTCCAGTGACGCCTCGCAGCCTCAGCTGCCGAGCAAATCTCCTCCGGGATCACCACAGTCGTTGGATGAGTCGCTTGTTACTGCTGGTGCCCTGCAGCTCCAGCTGTCAGACGAGCCTCCAGACACCCCTGGGGTTTTGGGGTTATCGGACAAGTCCCTCATTGACACCGGGACCCAGCAGCCTGAGCTGCTGGATGAGTTCCCCACAAAATGCCTGCATCCTCCACTGTCTGACAGACTCCTCGCCACGGTGGGGACGTTGCAGTCCCAGCCGGCAGATGAGGCTCCTGAGGCCGATCAGCTCCAACCGCTGGATGACACTTCTGCCCAGAGCCCACAGCCAGAGTCTGTGGAAGAGGATCCCAGCTCTGTGGTGCCACAGGTCCCAGTATTGGAGGTGGCTTCCAGTCCTGAGGTGCTGTGGCCTCTGCCCATTGCAGAAGTCCCTGACTCCCCTGTCTCACGGATCCTGCCTGCAGAGAAGGCTCCTGGATCAGCAGTGCCACGACCCCTGCCTCCAGAAAATGCCTCCTTCTCCGCTGCAATGCGGGTCCCAGCCACAGAGAAGGCTCCTAGTTCTGGGTCACCCCATCCCTTGACTCCGGAGAAGGCTCCTGCCTTGGGTATGCCACGGATCCTGCCCACAGAGAAGGCTCCCAGCTTAGGGGTGTCGTGGCCCCTAACTCCGGAGAAGGCCCCTGGCTCCCGGTCACCTCACGTCCTGCCTGTGGACAAGGCTCTGAGCTCTGGGGCCCTGCGGATCCCACTCACACAAAAGGCTCTCTCCCCTGGGGTGCTGCGACCCCTGCCTCCGGAGAAGGCTGCTGACTCCGGGGCCCTGCGGGTCCTGCCTCTGGAAAAGGCTCTCAGCTCTGGGGCGTCTCGGCCTCAGCTCTTGGAGAGACCTCTCGCTCTTACAGCCCCGTGGCCTCAGGCATCAGACAAGCTGACTGCTGCCGTGGCTCCTCGGCCTCAAGCCTTGGACAAGCCTCTGGCTGCATCAGCTCCAAGGCTGTTGCTGTCGGAGAAGGCGCTGCGACCTGTCGACCAGAACGCTCAGCCGAAGGAGAGAGGAGCCCCGGCCATGGAGCTGAATCCCCAGCAGAAAGAGAGGACCATGTTAGCTGGGGAGCAAATCTCTTGGTCTGCTGGGAAGGTAGTGACGCACGTTGGACAAGTACCATGGCCTACGGAGAAACTACAGACGCACGAGCAGACCCACTGGCCCACTGCAAAAGCCCTGATGCCTGCTGAGCAGCCTTCCCGGACAGCAGAGAAACCACCAGAGCCAACCATTCAGCCCAGCTGGGAAGTGGCCTCAGCCCCCGCAGAGCAGACCCCGTGGACATCAGAGAGATTGCGTGCATTCGAGCAGACCCCTCGACCAGCCAGGGAAGCGCCGGTGCCCCCGGAGCAGATGCAGTGGCTTGTCACGAACATTCAGACAATTGACCAGATTTCTTGGCTGGGTGGAAAAGCACAGACTCCTCGGGGGCAGGACCCTTTGCCTGAACAAAACACAGCGTTAGCCTGTAACCAGGATTCTGTCTGTCGTGAGTTGGCCGACTCAGAGCCAAAGTGAGGTTGGTAAATATGGGAGGCAGGTTTCAGTTGTTTAATGTTTAGGGAGGGGGAATCTTTCTTTTGTTTTTTTTTTATTCACTTCCCTGAGCCCAGCCCCTAACCCATGCACATCCCATCCATATTCTCTCGTGACATGAGCAAGGACATTCTCTTAAACCTGAGTCTGGCCCAAGCAAAGGGAGAGAGCATCCGTGACCTTTTCCTCTTCCTTTAACAAATGGTAAAGCTGAAATAAAGAGTCCACTCTGGGTGAAAATCTCCAATTCCATTGAAATGGTCACATTACTGATCCAGCGTGTTCAAGCTCCAGGTCTGATTCATAGGTGGGTTCCCAGGTACAGCCAGGCGCCTTGCTTTCATTACTACATTTAAAGGAAGGAGATCAGTCAGGCTGCCCTGGGACTGAAGAAGTTTCAGGATCAGGTGGTGAGCAGTCAGGTGCATGTCCTTGCCAGACTCTAGAAGCAGGGAAGGGATTTGTGTTGTCTGCCCAGGTCTCTGTCCCTGCAGGGCGTTGCTTTGTGAGGTTTATCCGTATGTTCACCGGGATGTGCTGTGTGTGTGGTTTGCTGAAGGACAAGGATCATCTCCAGTGAGCTGGAAGAGGAGCCCCTGCACTCGCTCAGTGTGGTTTTCTCCATTAATAGGCAGTGTCCATTCAGGCTCCTTTGTACAGAGCTGCATCTGGCCGGGCCCGAGAAACGGGAAATCTGGAGGAAGTCAGGGAAAAGAGAGATCTTGGAAGTAGTCGTCTGGCAGTGTTTTCATTCTTGTGTCTTAATCCTTTAGCACAGGACATGTGGAGTGCTTTCCTGCCCTTGAAAACGTAGTGACCCGTAAAGCAGCAATAGTGGAGCAGGGCAGAGTGGGTTCCCCAAGGTGCTGAGCTCTGCCCTGGCAAGGGAGTGGTGCTCCCTTTCAAATTTCCATCCAGTCTCTTCTTGACTTCTGTCTCAACGTGAGCCAGCGGACTGAGCAGTCCTTTCTCCCCTTGCCTCAGGCGTGTTCAGGACGTGTTCCCATCACACCTGGTATTGCCAACAGCAAGCAAAACCTGACTCGCTCACTGCACAGCGCAGAGGCAAGGGTTCCGTAGCTGTATCGGGACCCATCTCAACACCTTCCCCTTGGGCAGCTTCTGGCTTAACTCTTCTACAACCAAAGGAGACTTGAATTAACTGGACTGTGTTGGAGTGAGTGTGTGTGTGTGTGTGTGCGTGTGTGTCCTTCCAACTGAATTGTAGTTCTCACACTGGAACATGGTGGGCTCCAGCAGCTGGCTGGCTTTCTTTTTTCCTCTTCTCCCTTTTCCAGTGAAAATAGATGTTTAGTACCTGGTAGTCATCAGGCTGGTGTTCAGACTAGGCCTGCTGAAAGCCATTCACTCAAGCATGGAGGCAGAAGTTGGCTTGGCCATGGTGCTTGTGGGCCAGGTGGTAGAGTCCCAGGGGCCTGCAGCATCTTGCGACCACCTGCACCCTCGCAGGCAGGAGGAGGAGGATGGGCCTCCCTGGTGGCAGTGCCTGGGCTGGATGGGGTCGGTGTCCTGCCAAGGAAGCACTGCTAACCAGCATTTTCCCACTGTCACAACACATTACCTCTGTGGTTTGCCTGAGCTCCACCGATCTGGGGCCGCAGCCTCGGATCTCTGTGCCGCCACCAGACCCTCACGCAGCTCCAGTGTGTGTATCCTTCTCCTTCCAGGCTGATCCACAGGTCCCTCCCCAGAAGGGGAGCGTTCAGCTCCAGGCCAACCCTCTCCCTCCGACATGGGAGGGACCCGACCCTTTGCTTCCTTGTTCTCACCTGGCTTGCAAGTGCCTGCTGCTCCCAGAGCAGACAGTCATGAGCTTTGCAGTTTTCTATGAAGGGAGGCAGACACCTGTGCCGAGACAAATCCCAGTCTATTCTGCTTTCCTGACTTGTGCACCCTGAGACAACGTCCTCCTGAAAAGGCCAGGTGTGCTGGGCATGAGGGGACATTACCAGTGCTATGGTGCATCTCTTCTCTAGTCCAAATCATTTCAGATCCTTTGTAGAATAGCTCACGGCTTGGAAAAGCTTTATGGCTTATGGAAACTTACTTGTTAAATGTTGTTTTTTTCCGGGAAGACTAGCAGGTCAGTTCCTGCTTGCTGCTGAAACTGGGGAAATACAAGCAGCTTATGTTTCTGCGTGACTCCTCCACAAAGGGAATCAGGACAACTCAGATCCATTGAGAGAGAAGATTATCTTAAGGGCATTCGTTAACTTTTTTAAACAAAATTATAAAAAAAGAAAAAAAAAGGTAATGACGTTCAGTATATTAAGTATTTATCATGTGTGAGAAGGAAAATAAATCTTGAATTTACATTTATAAGCCTTCCCATGAGCTGGACTTAGTCATGTAGATTGTGTAAGTAGGGTTCCCTCAGTGCCGGTGCCCAGCCAGCTCCCGCTGTAACCAGAGAGGTCTCTGCACTGCTCTGTCCACCTCCGCTTTGCATTGTCACGTGTTAACTCGCTACTTGTTTCATGAAAAAATAAACTGTGAATATTTTTGGTGCAGGCTTTTTTAAATCTGTAAAATGGAGAAGTTCTCAACGAATTCTCATGAGAGCAGGTTTGAAAAGATCACTTCTATAAATCGTGTGCTCCCGTAGCAGGGTGAGGCTCACGGCAGCAGCCGCCTTTCACGCAGCAGGCGCTTACCCAAAAGCTTGTTTGGAACAGTGAATGTGGATTAAACTGTTGCATGGCATTTCCCACAGCCTTCTTCATTGCAGCTGACTGTACCCCATCTCTCCTCTTGTCTCCCTTTTCCACAAGGATCCAGGTTTCTGGCTTGCTACCTTCCAGCTGCTGTTGGAAGGTTACTTCAGCATAGCTGGGAGGCTGCTTGGTAAAGTTGGTGTTGGGGAACATCACAGAAGGAGGAAGTCAGGAAGCTCCTTTTCCCTCCTCACCCTCACTGGGGCCCTGGGTGATGCTCTGTCAGATCGGGGGGCTTTTCAGATGGAGTAGTGGTGCTTATGGGAGTGTCCGGCAGTGCTGGGTCACCTTAGCAAGATGGACAAGGCCTGACCAGGTGTGGAGAGAGGTCCCAACAGCCTTGCCCTACCCAGGCTGCCCTCACTGGCATGGAGCGGGAGCTGGGGAAGAACTTTGGGCAGCAAAACTCTGGTGAAGGAAATGTGGGCTTGTGCACTTGACGTGACTCTTGCTGTGGTGGCAGCACTGCCTTGGAGGAGGAGAGGGAGATGTCTGTGCCGAAGCAGTTGGATTTGTTTGCGGCAGTTCATTGCTGCCTTGAGAGTTCAGTCAGTTTGAATCATGGGGAGTTTCAAGGTAGAAGACAGTGACAAAGTAACCTGCTGGGCTCGGAGCTTTGCTGCAGCTCCTGCCAAGGCTGTGGTGCTCTTTTTTGCATTGGAGGGATCCAATCACCTGGTCACTAAATCTCAGGTCAGCCCTAATTGCACCCGAGGTGGATGAGAGGTGACTCTTGTGTTGATTCACTGTTGTGAAGTGCTGTAGAAGCAGAGTCAGGGATGTAATTATTTCTGCTCAGAGCTCTGCAGTCCCAGGGAGGCTCACAGGAACTTCCCAGGTTCCTGAGCCCATTCCCGCTTGTAGGAATGACTCCTTGGTTCTGAAGGGGGTGAAGGCTTTGCTCCTCTACAAACGCTTCGCTGGTCAACATCTTTGCTGTCAGGACAGCCTGGCTTCCCCTGCTCAGAGCAATGGGCTGTGGTCAGTGGCCCTGGCTTCCATCCCACAGTAGGACCAACTTTAGTGTTGGATTTCCACGGTGGGCAAGAGAGTCCTAATTGACCTTTGGTGATGGAGGAGTTCTGGTGAGCGGTAGCAGTGTGGTCAGGGACTCAAGTGCCCAGGCAGGCAAGGAGGGTTGCAGAGAAGGAGCCACTGCAGGACCTGTGGGATGTGTGGGCAGGAGGGGAGCAGGCTTGTCCTATCTTCCCCAGTGCTGGGCTGGGGCCCACTGTCAGCCAGGGCTCTGGTGAATCTAGCAGGAAAGCTACCACTGTAAGGGATCATCACCTACTGCACATCTCCAGATGCTGACTAGCTGATGGTAGCTTGCTTTATTGCTGTTCTCGAGTTAAACTTTTCCTATTTAACAAAAAAAACCCCAAGAGCCAGATTCACTTCAATACACAAAGTATCCGGGAGGTACTGCGGGAGTACGTGTTAATTCAGGGTTAAACCCCTGCAGGCAGAGGCTCTGAAGGTGTGGCTGGTGTTAAAATTTAGAAGAGAGATGGTTGAATCCAAAGGACCTTAACAAATTAAGGTGGGACAATGTGTTGCTAGAAAAGCTTCAGCTCACTTTCAGTGGAAAAAAAAGGAAGAAAAATTAGGAAAGAGCAGCCCTAACCCTGATGTCCTTGGCAGTGGTTTAGCCTGAGCACACTGTGGTAGTATCCTGCTTCTACTTGGACACCACAGGCAGCATTCTGACAGGGCAGGGGGAGTTTGTTTGAGAAACCTCAGACCTTCAATACCTTCCGTTTATTTTTAATTTCAGCCTTAACTTCTGATTTTGCTTGATGTTTGGAATAACCATAATTGTAACCTGCTTGTAATGTGCTTTGCCCTAAATTACTGATGAGGCTTTTGGCCTTTGCCAGCCAGTGTGTGTTAAAGCAAAGTGGCAAATCATGCAGCTACTCTGAAAGTCCGGAGGGGGGATGCTGTGTTCGATCTCCCAGGCTTTGCCCGTGCTAATTACCCCCCTGTGAGAGTGATAACACTGGTGGTATCATTTACAGCAATGGCTGCACCTCTTGCAGCAGCACGGGCTGGGCTGATGGGTGCTTGGGGCTCCCAGAGCCTGGGACATGGGACACTGGAGCCTGGGGACTGCTCCACCACGTGCCTGGCTTCAGCAAGAGTCTCACCTGCAGGGTGGCAGTGCCCTTGCTTAGCAGGAGGTGGGAAAAGGCAAGATTCCTGCTCCAGGTCCTCCAAAAGCAATGTAAGCAAAGCTCAGTGCAGGGGACAGCTTGTATGAGCTTGGGCTGGAGGAGTGGCGGTGATGGACAGTCCCTACAGCACTGAATCTACCTCCTAGGGAAATCTGAGAAATGGGTGTAGCTATGGCCTATTTCAAGGTAAAGTTTTAATCAGTTTGCCCTTGGCAAAACCCTTGGGCTATTGTGGTGCTATTGTAAACCGTCGGCAGCTTAGCACAGTAGGGCTGGACTCACGGCTCCTGGCCCGTAGGCTGGGACTTCCTGGCCAGCTGAATCCCATCCCCGTAGAGCTGGGTCTGTGTGACTGAAACAGGATGAGGTGTGACTCAGTTCCTTCAATTTATGAGGGTTTTGAGACTCAAACCAGTGTGCCAGTGGGCCTCGTGGGGAGCCAGTGGAGCCATGTAAAGCAAAGCAGGCATCCGCTACTGCATGTTCTTCGTGTCCGTTTGGTACTGAGCTGGTTTCAGTCTTTGTTTCTTTTTCTGATGTTTCCAAGTTGTTGACTTCAAGGAACTGGGTTTTGTGTATTTTTTTAGACACTGGGAACTTGTTAAATGGAAAAGCAGCAGCACTGGGAGACTCAAGGTGGAGCGTGGCTGGAACTGAAGGCCCAGGCTGACATGGGTGGGAGGTGGGACGTGTTGGCAGTGGCTGGCACAGGCAGGGAGCAGCTGGACGGTGGAAGCCTTTCAGCAGCAGCACTCCCAGCCCTGCATATCCGTGGTGCCGAGGTCACTGCTCTGCCAGACACTTAACGTGTCCCCATGCCTGGCTTTGAATGTCCCCTGGCTTTGAATGTCCCCTGCTGCCCTCCAGTGTGCTACATGCTCTCAGCTGGGGTCCTGGCTGCCAACTAGCCAAGGGTCCTGGGGAGGGTGGCTACCCACTGCCCCTTCCTCACTGCCCAGAGACAGGGGTGGGCCACTCATAGCAGCAGCGTTAAGTTGCACTGGAGTTGTGAGCAGGAGGTTTGCTCATAGGGGGAACCTTGGTGTGAGCAGCCCCTCGCTGCCTTCACCCCAGGGTCTGCTGCCCACAGGGTGGCAGTGGATGGGGGTTCCCTGCAGGGTCCTGTTCCACAGGCTCAGCCAGAGGGAAAAGCACTGGGAGTTGAGGAGCCCAGCCAAGGCAGGGGCCAGCCAGAGCACTGCAGGGGAGGACATGGGGGTGCTCAACCCTGGCTGGGACTCGTCTGTCAGTTCTAAGCAGGAATGCCAGAGCAGGTGAGAGAAAACTACATATTTCCAGCATGTATATTATTTTTAGAAGAGGGAGAGGGGAGAGTCTTGGACCATTGATTACTTTCATTTTGCTCCCCTTAGACTGTTGGCTGTGTATGTGAAACTTATAATGAAAAGAGGGTTGCCCTGCCCAGGTGCTCCCAGAACATGTACTGTAATTCTTTGTATATAGAAGAAAAATTACTGTAAAGTAAAGTTTAACTTTACTCTCGATGTCCTCTTGTGGTTTGTCTTGCCGAGGGGGGCGGGGGAGGGATGGGAAACCCCCAAAAGCCTCGTGCACAGGGGGCGGCTCAGACCACAATGCGTTTTATTTACATTGTACACCTTGAGAGAAGACGCTTAAATAAATCTGCAATGAATTGAGCATCTCCGAGAGAATAAGTTACCAGCTGCTGCTGGGCCACAGCAGCTCCCACCAATGCCACAGGTGGCAGGGAGGGGGTCCCTGGGGGTGACAGTCCATAGATCCTGGCACTGCACGGCAGCCCTGTGCCACTCCACATGCCAGGAGGAGAGCAGTCCGCAGGCCTTGTGCCCTGGCACAGACAGGCCCCAACAGCTAAAACACAGCAGGTAAAACACCGGAGGCATCCGGCGTGCGCCAGCTGCCCAGCCGGCAGCAGCAGTTCCCTTTTGGCACAAGGGCTCAGTGGTGGCAGCAGCTGTAGAAGTAGGGACTGCTCCTCTGGCCCAGGTTGACACTCTTGTCCTCTGGAAGAGAGCAGGAGCGGCAGGCTGCTGGCACATCCACGCCACAAAATGCTGTGTGGCAGCCCCAAAGCTGCTGGTCCCAGGCGTGGGCCCCAGCAGTGCCCATGAGGAGGGTTTGGTGCCCCTGGAGAAGCAGCAAGGCCCAGGGCCACAGCACAGCCCAAGGCAATGGCACAGCCCAGAGCGGGAGGTGCAGCCAGGCTGAGCACGCTGGGGCAGGCCTGGTGAAGAGCTGAGCCAGTCCTGCAGCCTAGCGAGGCTCCTGGACACCAAAGGCCATCATGGCCCAGCTGTGTGGACATGCTGAGCCTGGCCTAAGCAGGGACGAGGATGCTGTGATGGGACCCAACCTCCACAGGACAATCCCCAGCACAGAGCTGCAGCAGCCCCAAGCAGGGCAGAGGTGAGGAAGGGCCCTGCCAGACCCCCCATTGCTCATATTCCACACTCAGCAGAGGCACAGGAGAGGGTGCCTGGGGAGAGACAGCTCCTACCTACTCACCTGTCATCACCTGGAAGGCGGAAAAGTTGACGTAGTCCTCGGCCACCTTCTGGAACAGCTCATCTGGGGGGGAGAGGTGGCACAGTGGGTGTGGGTGCCCCCGCCAGGCAGAGCCCCCTGGCCCTGCTCTGCCCATGGCATGGCCCTAGTGAGGGGCTACTCACCCACGCTCTGGCCCGTCTTACTGGAGGTCTCAAAGTGGTCTGCTTTGATCTCTGAAACAAGGGTCCAGGTTGGCACTTGCTGCAGGTGCAGGATATGGCCCAAGGGCTCAGCTGCCCCCAGAGTCACCCCTCAGGCACAGCTGCTGACAGGGGGCTGGCAGAGACCCAGGACAGGGCTCCTGGCCCCTTGGCCCAGCTGGCCACGTGCCTGCCCATGTCAGGACATGCTGTGCCCAGGGAGGTCCCTGGTAGAGCTGGCACCTCACCACACACGGAACCCTGGTGCCACCGGATCTGCTGCGGGCTCAGGGCAAGGGCAGAGCCCCTTGCACACAGATCCATCCCCCCATGCCCCCCACCCCCTGTGCTGCGGGAGCCCCAGGAAGGGCCAGCAGTGGCTGTACCATCAGCATAGTCCTGCACATCATGGAAGTCAATCCCCCGCTTCCTCCTGTCTTCCTCCAGCAGGTCACACTTGGTGCCACACAGGTAGATCCGGCAGCCCTGGGGCAGGGAGAGGGATGGGAGGCATGTGCCCATGTCTTTACCAGCAGCCCCCCTGCCCCACAGTGAGGCTGTGCAGCCCCCCAGCACCCCTGTACCTCCTCGCAGTTCTGCAGCTCATTCACCCAGAACTTGGCTCGCTGGAAACTGCCACTGTCGGTGAGATCTGGAGAGAGAGGGGCGTCAGGGTCTGTCCAACGCTTTCCTCAGTGCCTGACCCACCAGTGCTGCCACCACTCTGTCCCAGGATCCTGGGACCTCCACATCCTCCATGCCCTTACCATAGCAGACGATGGCAGCCCGGGCCCCCCGGTAGTAGATGCGGCTCATGGCCTCATAGCGCTCCGAGCCGGCCGTGTCCTGTGGGACACAAGGAAGTGCTTGGCAAGTGACTCTTGGAGATCCATGAGCCAGGGGGTGGCTGGGGATGTCAGCACAGCCCTCGTCTCTGCACTTACGCAGAATGCCCAGGGGTCACTGTCTGCTCTCCCCACGGACATCACCTTGGCCAACGAAGGCGCTCCAATCGTCTG
>NW_021939882.1:2729455-2731904 GCF_001715985.3 Manacus vitellinus
GATGCCATCTGGGAATGCTGCCCCTCCTCCTCGGCCCAGCCCTTTCCCGGGGGTCCCGCGGGGGCTCTGCTCGTCCCCCTCCAGCCTTCTGGGATGGGTGCACACAGCGGCGAGCTGGTTTCCCCCTCCCTTAATCCCTGATGGTTCCCAGCCCCTGGTGGGCTGGCCGGGAAAGAGCAGGGCTTGATGTTTTCTTCCGCCGTTTTAGCAAACATGTCCTGACCGAAGACATCGTGCACCGGGAGGTGACACCGGACCACAAGCTGCTGTCGCGGCGGCTCCTGACCAAGACCAACCGGATGCCGCGCTGGGCAGAGCGCTTCTTCCCAGCTAACGTCGCCCACTCCGTCTACATCCTGGAGGACTCTATCGTGGACCCCAAGAACCAGACCATGACCACGTTCACCTGGAACATCAACCACGCCCGTCTCATGGTAAGTGCCGCGGGAAGGCACAGGGGGGTGGAGGGGGCCCAGCAGTGCCTATAGCCGGGCTGTGCCTCCTACAGGTGGTGGAGGAGCGGTGCGTGTACCGGGTGAACCCGGAGAACAGCAACTGGACCGAGGTCAAGCGAGAGGCCTGGGTATCCTCCAGCCTGTTTGGTGTCTCGCGGGCCATCCAGGTGAGCACTGCTCGAGCTGCACTGTGTGCCCCCCTAAAGCTCCTGCTCCCCCTTTCTCTACCCATTCCTTGTGATGGTTTTTACACCCTTTCCCCTTGTTCCCCCAGCCCTCATGAGCTCTTCGGGCACCCAGAACCATCACTGTCAAAGTCATTGTTTGTGACTTCTCAAGCTGGGACAAAAGCCCCAGAGGCTGTGTGTGACAGGTGGAGCTGGGCTTGCACCTTCACTGACTTTTCCCTTGCAGGAGTTTGGTCTGGCCAGGTTCAAAAGCAACGTGACCAAGAGCACTAAGGGATTTGAATACGTGCTAGCAAGAATGCAAGGTGGGCACCAGGGGCAGGCTGGGGCTGACCGGGACGGGTCTCTTGGAGTTAGAGGTCACACTGGGAACACTCCAGTCCATGGGCAGGTCGCAGCTTGAACTGATCTGACTGTGAAATCCTCCTCCCTTACCTTTGCCCCATGCCTTGGCACAGCCTGCCCTTCCTGAGCGGAGCAGCAGGCCAGTGATTGCAAGGCCAGGCAGGGGTGGAGTGCAGTGCAGGCAGGACGGGATGTGACAGGGCAGCAGTGACGTGCCTGCGGTTCCCCTTTGCAACGTGCCCTGACGTGCCGAGGTCAGGAGCACCAGGCTCATCTGCGTGGGGAAGTGCCTTGGTGCCGAGGCGGCTGGGCAGGTCTGGCTGGCACTCCAGTGCCGGGGCAGGGCTGAGTTAACAGCTTCCGTGTTATAGGAGAAGCTCCATCCAAAACACTGGTGGAGACTGCCAAGGAAGCGACCGAGAAAGCCAAGGAGACAGCTCTGGCTGCTACAGAGAAAGCCAAGGACCTGGCGAGCAAGGCAGCCACCAAGAAGAAGCAGTACGTGTGAGGGGCCAGCTGCACCAGGACAGATAGAAATCTCCTTAGATTTTATATTTTTAAAGAAACTGTACAAGTCTGACAATCAGCTGCTGTTAGACCCTTTCTGAGATGTAATTATCATTAAAGAATCTACTCCCACCTCTGATTTGACTGGGACTGGCCTGGCTAGAGCGGAGCCCAGTGCTGCCCTCCACTCTGGGGGTCCAGCCTGCTGCCGGGATCACAGGGAAAACACAGGCCAGGATTTTACCAAGTGCCTTTACTATAAAAGTGTGGGGTCTGTACAAAAGAGCGGGGTGCCTGTGGGAGCATGAAGACAGATTGCTTAATGCACTTGTTTCCCCTTTCTGTCTCTCCAGGGGCGGGACAGCCGTCCTGTAGCCATGTCTGCAGTGAGCAGCACTGCCACATGCCTGGCGGTGCACAGGGGGAGGCGTGAGGGTTTCCCCATGACAGCTGGGCCCTCTTCCAGTGCCTCTCCCAGTGCTTTGCAGTGCACTCACAGTGGGTGCCTGGCGGTGCCAGCCCTGTGCACCCAGTGCCACAGCCAGTGCTGCCCAGCAGTCCAGCTGCTGGGGGCCAAGCTGGGTGCTCACCCCCACCTGTGGCCCCTTATCCTGGCTGTGATGAGGCCGGGGAGGCTGCATTTCCAGCAGGAAGGAGGCAGGCAGGCAGTGCAGGGAAGGCAGTGGGCACTGTCAGGATTCCGGGCTGTGGAGGCTGGAGTAGCTGTGGTCCCTCCCGGTGCCGAAGGCGTGCAGCAGGTCCCCACCGAACACCACACCATCCACCTCTACCTCGGCATCCTCTGGGCACCGGGAGGGGGGGAGCCCAAGTCAGGACCCCAGCTGCTTTTCCTTTCCTGCCCACCCTCCATCCTTCGCCTCCCTTACCTCCCTCGGAGGGCTCTGAGAGCTGGGATGAGTCTAGGCTGTCAGCCCGTGCCCGTTCCCCGTCGGT
>NW_021939882.1:2733979-2736740 GCF_001715985.3 Manacus vitellinus
GAGCGGCAGGCAGAGCACTGGCTGCACGTGCTGTCGGGCACCCACTCAGGCAGGCGGTGAGTGCCTGCTGGGCAAAACATATTAGTAAAACCCGCCTGTGCCAGCCCCCCTCAAAGCCAGACCCCCTCCGGCAGAATGGGGGCAGGATCAGTCCCAGCCTCACACCTACCCCAGAGCCATGGCACCTGGGCAGCCCCTTACCTGCCCTCCAGAGCCCGGCAGCCTCTGTGGGGCTGGAGCACAGTGGGCAGTCGGCCACACGAGGAGCATCTGCCACACAGGAGTCATCATCCTTCTTTCCTGCAGGGACAAGCGCTATGGTGGAACAGCCAAACGAGGGACAGGCAGTATGGCCACGTCCTCCCCATGCCTGGGGCTGTGGCCTTCTCTCACCAGGGATGGGCACTGGGCAGGGCAGAGGAGCAATCTCTCACTCTCTGGGGATTACTCACGGCTGGCACTGGGCTCCTCCAAGGGCTCCGCCTGCGAGGCCACAATCTTGAAGACCGTTTTCAAGATGCTGCGCATGTCACTGGCAAAGTTGGTCTGGAGCTGATCGGCAACTCCTGCACCAGAAGGGTGGGGGGTCAGGGTGCTGGGGAGCTCAAGTGCTGGGGGGTCTCGGGGGTCACTCACCAGAGATGCAGACAAAGAGGGTGTGCAGCATGTCCTTGGTGCTGCTGTACCGGCAGCGCAGCTCTGAGCAGCGGGCACCCAGGGTGGCACCTATCCCTGGGCTGCTCCTGGGGATCTGGGGGCTGCACAGAGGGGAGGTGACAGTTACCCTAGGGGTGGTGTGAGATGTCCCGTCCCAGTGGACAGGGATCTGCCATCTCGGCCCCGCTTCCTGCCCACCACACACCCCCACTGCCAGTCGGTGCCTGGGTTGTCGACGGCACCAGAGGGTCCCAGTAGCGTCGTGCAGGTGAGGGCTGGTGGTGTGGCACAGGGGATGTCCAGGAGACCAAAGGGAGCAGGGGGGTCCTCTCTGGGCACAGCTGCTCCCCACACTGGGGTGATGTCCGGACCACAGGGATCCTCTGGTTCAGCTGTGCACAGGCTCCTCTCCAGCAGGCAGAGCTCCTCCACTGACAGCACCCGCAGCAGCTCCCTGAGGCAAGGGGACGGCATTAACCCCATGTCACGGCCCCCCTGCTGCCCCATGGCCCCACCCATTGCCCCCCACTGCATACCTGATCTTCTTCAGGAGGTTGTAGAAGGGGCTGAAGACCCGGGACATCTCCTCAGGGCTCCGCTCCAGGCTGAGGGGACCCTCGGGGTAGATGAGGAGGCCGCTGTGAGGGGACAGAGCTCAACTTACATGAGGGATTGCCCAGGACCCCAGTTCCCCATAGGGAGAAAGGGCTGGTACAGGGCAGGGAACATCCCCCCTTCTCCAGGGGCTGCACCCACCTGACAATGGCCAAGCGAGGGATGGTGAACATCAGCAGCGGTTCGTAGCCATCGATCATCTCCTGGGTCAGGTAGCCCAGGCGCAGGGCTCTGGGGACACACACACCCCCTTACAGTGGGGCTGAGCCTCAGGACACTGCCCATCCTTGGGGCTGGGGTCCCTGCTACCCTGACCTGATGTGCAGTGCCCTTCACTCACCTCTCCACCGTCTCACAGAACAGCACAATGATCTCCTGCTGCCTGTAGATCTCCTCGGGAGACTTCACTGCCACCAGCGAGGACACATAGCTGGAGAGATGCAGGGAGTGTGAGGCCCCTCCAGTCCTGGCACAGGCCCCCAGCACCCCAGCCCTGGCCCCCACCTCAGCTCAAACTCTGCAAAGAGCTGGTCGAACTGGATAAGCACAGCCCGGACGGGCTCCGGGTAGGAATTGGGCTGGCTCAGGCTCTGCTCCCGCAGCACTGTCCGCACCAGCTCCAGGCTGCACAGCAGGTTCCTGGCCTGGGGCCGCAGCTGTGCCCTGTCCGCCTCCTCCACCTCCGGGAAGGTCCCAGCCAGGAGACACTGCTAGGACAGGGATCGTCAGGAGCCAGCACCCGGGGCAGTGCAGCCCCTAACCCCAGGGTCAGCTGGTAGTGGGGGCCTATTGCCCCCCAGCCTCAGAGAACCAGATCTCCCAGATAGCATCCCTGGGCTCACCTCAGCAGCAAACAGCATGTGGTTCCCCAAGTTGTCCACCAAGAGCTCCTCGGGGAACTTGACTAGGTAGTCCCGGCTGTACCGCTGCGTGGGGATGCACTCCTCCATGATCCGCTCCAGGATGGCCAGCAGGTGAGCCTGGGGAGGGCATGGATGTCACCCATGGTGTCCCAGGGGACCAAGTCACACCAGGGTCCTGGCTGTCCCCGTACCTGACTGAGGTGGAGCTGGTTGAGGAGCACCAGGTACTGCTGCGGGTCCAGTTCGGCATCCAGCCCGTTGATCTCGGCCACCACCGCTGTCACCCTCTCATCGGCAAAGAAGAACTGGGAGAGCAGGCGAGGGTCGGAGCGCTGCGGGAAGAGCACAGAGGGGTGATGGCAGGAGCACCCTGTGTGCTGAGCCAGAAGGATCCCAAATCCCACAAGCGAAGCAGGGATGTTTGGGGCCCATGGATCCACAAACACCCACTAGGGCAGGTACGTGGGACCCTCCCACAGCAGCTCTAACTCCTCCCGGGGAGAGCCGCCCTCCCCACCCACCCGTGCCTCAGTTTCCCCGGGGGGCAGAGCAGGACGAACAAGTTCAGCCGCATCCTGGCAGCGCGGGCACGGATCCGTGCATGGCTGTAAACACCGGGAAAGGTC
>NW_021939882.1:2737257-2738600 GCF_001715985.3 Manacus vitellinus
TTTCCCGCAGCCCAACCTTCAGGAGACAGAGATACCCCAGAGATCCCCTGAATGATGATGGGCACCAGGGGAGGCACCCGCAGACACCTTTACTGTGCAGGACATGGAGTGTGGAGCAGGGGGATGCAGTGGGAATTGAATAAAGCAGCCCCTCGGCGGGAGAAGAAGGCGCCGAGTGGCCAAGGAAGGGTTCCAGGGGGTGCTTGGGGTGCTGGGAACAGCAATCCCACCCCGGCTGTGCCAGAGGAGGTGTCTGCTCCAGACCTGGCACTGCTGGCCACAGGATGTGGGCGCCGATAATTCAGGTGGCTGAAAGCCTAATGGGGTGGATTCATGGGTAAAAAATTCGCGGAGGACGGTTGGATAAACACGGCAGCACCTCCTCGGCTTGAGGAAGTCCCTGAGTCACGGCAGCCCCGCGGTGCCCAGGCTGTGCTGGACAGGTGCATGTGTAGGACTAGCCCTAGTGTTGAGGGGCCAGTGTTCCTCACAGGCTCCAGGTCTAATTTCAGCCAGGCAGTGTATCCTGGCTCCTGTGACTGTGGCTGTGTCCTCTGTCCCTGTGTGCTCAGCGAGCCTGGAGCCCTGCCTGTCCCTCAGCTGCCAGCAGATTTGGGCAGCACAATATAAGAAGGACATAAAGCTATGAGAGGGTGTCCAAAGGAGGCTGCAGGGATGGTGAGGGGTCTAGAGGGGAAGCCGTATGAGGAGCAACTGAGGTCTGTTCAGCCTGGAGAAGAGGAGACTTAGGTCAGACCTCAGAGGGGTCTGCAGCTTCCTCACAAGGGGCAGTGGAGGCACAGCTCCAATCTCTGCTCTCGGTGACCAGTGAGAGGACCCGAGGGAACAGCTGGAGCTATGTCAGGGGAGGTTTAAGTTGGATATTAGAAAAAGGTTCTTCAACCCAAGGATGGCTGGGCACTGGAATAGGCTCCCCAGCGAAATGGTAACAGCAGCAAACCTGCCAGAGTTCAAGGAGCTCTCAGACACAATGTTCTCAGATACATGGTGGGATTTTTGAGGGGATTCTGTGCAGGGTCAGGAATCATAGAATCATAGAATCATAGAATGGTTTGAGTTGGAAGAGAACTTAAAGATCATCTTGTTCCATCCCCCTGTTTAGGGCAGGGACACCCTTCACTATACCAGGTTGCTCCAAGCCCTGTCCAACCTGACCTTGGACACTTCCAGGGATGGGGCAGCCACAGCTTCTCTGGGCAACCTGTGCTAGTGTCTCACCACCCTCACAGGGAACAATTTTTTCCCAATATCTGATCTAAACCCCCTCGCTTTCCATGTGGACCCAAGGAGTTGCACTCCGATGATCCAGCCCGGGATGCGAT
>NW_021939882.1:2740123-2754310 GCF_001715985.3 Manacus vitellinus
GCTCCAGTGGGAGAAGGTGCAATCCCACATGTAGCCTACAAGAATTTCCCTGGTTTGGTGTCAGCGTCCCAAGGTCTCGTTCGCTGCCTCTTCTGTCCCACATCTGCACTGCACAACACGTGGGTGACTCACAGTCTGTGCGTCCTTCCTCAGGTGCTGCCCACCACCAACCAGTCCGTGCAGACGTGCTGCCTGCTCTGCCACCGGGAGCGCAAGGACTGGGGAGGGCCATCCCACAATGGACTGGTTTCCCCGGGCGAGAGGCTGCCACCGGACTTCGTGCCAACGCTCGTGCAGAACCTCCTGGGAGAAATGCCACTGTGGATCTGCCAGAGCTGCCGGAAGAGTGTGGAGGAGGAAGAGCGACGGGCGGTGCAGGAGCAGGCCCTGGCGGTACGCGGTCACGGAGCTGGGGTTGGAGTGCCAGGGCTGCAGCTGTGGGAGTGTGGCACTGCCCTTGCTGTGGCACTAGCAGGGCGTGCGGATCCCCTTTTTGCTCTGAGCTGAGTGCCCCAGACATCCCAGCCTCCACTACCCTGCCCAGGGTTGCCACTGGCTCAGCAGGCAGAGGCTGTGGTGGGGCAGCGCGTGGTGCCGCAGAGGCTCGTCCAGCAGGCAGGCTTGGCTTGGAGCTGCCAGGCTGGAGAGGCTGACAGTGCCGCTGCTTTCCTGCCAGCCCCGCTCCACTGCATGTCATGCTGCGTCCCCTGGCCCCAGGGCTGCTCCCTGTGTGGTGTAGGTCTGCCCAGAGACTGCTGGGGCAAGTGCCTGCCTGTGTGTGGAGCTCGGGTAGAGGAGCTCCCTCCTGCCTGGCTTCATTTAATCCTGGCCTGGTGTGAGTGAGACCAGAGCAGGCATGTGTCCCTTGGAATGTCCTGGGAGCCAGGCTGTGTTGGTGTTTGATGGACAGGCTGTTTGTCACCCCCAAGAGAATGACAGAAGTGGTTCCCATGAGCTGAGCCCCTTCTGCAGTGGAGGGTCTTGGTGCTGACACTGCCCAGAGCCTCCTCACACAGCTGGTTCACTCTGTGTTTTCCTTGGCAGGTCTCGTTATCCCACACATCCTGCAAGTCACAGTCTTGTGGGGGTGGGTCACACTCCTCTTCTTCCTCCTCCTCCTCTTCTTCCTCCTCGTGCCATGGGAACTCAGGGGACTGGGACCCCAGCTCGTTCTTGTCTGCTCACAAGCTCTCGGGCCTCTGGAATTCGCAGCACACCAATGGGGCCACCCAGGGCAGCCCCCTTGGGGCCCCACCAGCTACACTAGGTGAGTTGAAGCCCACCGTGGGGTTGAGCAGAGCTTACTGCCCAGTTCTTGGCTTAGATGGTTTCCTTGTAGGAAAGGGTGGACGGGCTGGGCCTCTGACTCCCAGTGCCAGCAGCGTGCCTGGGCTCCTTTGCAATGGCAGAGGGATTTGGGCCCAGCTCCTCTTTCCTTCCAGGCGACAAGCACCCCGGCCTCGCTCTGTCTGCAGAGTGTGCCAGCCAGGCGCCGGCTGTGGCGCCGGGGCTCAAGGCCTGTCCCTACAGCCACGCGGCCTCCACCACCTCCAGCAGTGCCGCTCCGGGCTCGCCTCTGCCTACCTCACTTGACTTCTGCAAGACGCTGCCGAAGCAGTTCAAAAGCTTGTGTCGGAGGGCCACCCCACCAGGTGCGTGTCCAGGGACAGGGCAAGCCACAGCCTCCTAGCCCGCTGCTCCAGAGCGTTTCCCTTTGCCCTGCTCTTTGTGGGGCAGGGCTGAATCCTACAGGGGAGGCACAGTGACCTTGAGGCCTCGTGCGAGCAGGAATGGCTTCTGTCCCGAGCACTGCGCTGCCTGTGGGGGAGGCAGGGTTTGTCCCATGGAGAAGTGGCCTGTGGAAAGGCGATGGGTGGCTCTGAGCAGGGCCTTGGCCCACACAGCACAGCCAGTGTCTGACTGTCTCTGTTCCTGCCCCTCTGTAGGTGAGGCCTTCCACTCCTCAGAGCATCATCAGCACTCCGACCTCACTGCTCCTCCCAACAGTCCCACCGGCCTCCCCTCCCAGCCACCGGTGCTGATCCCCTCCAAGCAGACACCTCCGCACCCGGGGCCCTTCGGCTCCCCGCCGCACGTCCCGCTGGGCTCCTCCTCGCAGGCCACGCTCTTCCCTGCTCCCAGCGCCCAGGCTGCAGCCCCAAAACCGGTGTCTGAGTCCCCTCCGGCCGGCGCGGCCTCTCACAGCCCAGGGCCGTGCAAGAGCCCCCACCTGCCCCCTGCCAACGTGCCACTGCTGAAGATGCCGCCCCCGCTGTCGGGCTGCACCCATCCCTGCAACGGGCACTGCAGCACTTCACTCATCCCTCCTCCTGCCTCCCACCAGCTGCCCAGCACCAACAGGTGAGTAGAGGAGCCCTGCCTGATCCCAGCTTCTGCTCACTGGGCCATGCACCCTTTTCTCCCCTCTGTTGCCCATGGATGCACTTTTCCCGGCGGAGGGACCGGCTGCCCTGGCGTGGTGGTGCAGGGAGCCACTGTCTTTGTGGGCCAGTCGCGCTGCTGCAGACCCCTGGTTTCTGAGGGTCAAGCTCTTTCTCTCCCCACGTATGTTCTGTCTGCTGTTGTCCTTTGATTCCGTGGTGCAGAAGAGGCTGTGCTTGCTCCTCCTCCAGCTAAAAGACCCAAAGGAACCGCCTGGTCAACCTGCTGTTGGCCAACAGGACCTTTGTCAGTGAGACCCGTCGGGCAGCCGTGGCACTGAGCAAAGGTCCTCGAGAAGATGAAGCCTGTGGACTTGTTCTGCTCACCTGCTCCCTTGGCCCTCTCTGGGCTGCCTGTGCCCCTGAAGAGAGCATGCTGGTTCTTCTCCGCTGATTAGCTCTCCCTGTGGAGAGCCAGCCATGTCCTGAGCTGGAGCTCGAGGAATGGCACTGTGGGACGTGCCCTGGCCTCCCTATCTCTGAGCTGGGCAGCCTGTGCCTGTGGGAGCTGGGCCTGCCTGCATGTGGGGATGTCTGGCAGCTGCACACAATCCCAGTGTTCCTCACCTGTGCTACCTGCCCCCAGTGAGTACCAGTCCCTGCCCTGCTTCCAGCCCGGGGCCTAGCAGGATGCTGCTCGCTGGGGCTCTGCTGTGCCAGCCTCCTGCCTGCCAGAGACCAGGGAGCTATAGATGTCTGCTGACACAGGCTCCTCTGGCATCTCCCCTGGAGGAGAAGGATGCAGGGAAGAGGGTTTGTCTGCCCTACAAATCCTTGTGCCTGGGCAGAGTCTGCCCTGGGTGGGGTGTTCCTACATGTGTAGCGTGGGGCAATTTTTGAGACCCCCCCTTGGCTCCTGCTCATCTCTCACCCTTCTCCCCTTCTTCTCAGGGACCCCTCTTGCAAAGGGCACAAATTCCCAAATGGTACCAGCTGCCACCTGCCACAGCCCTGTGACGCAGATGAGGGGCTCGGGGAGGATGAGGACAGCAGCTCGGAGCGCAGTTCCTGCACCTCCTCCTCCACCAACCAGAAAGATGGGAAGTTCTGCGACTGCTGCTACTGTGAGTTCTTCGGCCACAACGCGGTGAGTGAGGGGCTGGTCTGCAGCCACCCCCGGTCCTCGCGCTGCACCCCATGGTGAGACGTCACACAGTCCGTGTGCCCAGAGTACGGAGGTGGGCAGGTCTGGCCATGGCTGTTTTCCTGCGGGCGTGTGCATCCCCTACTTTGTTTCCATGCTGCCTCATCAGCCTGCTGGTCTCTTGCTCCCGACTCGCAGCTGCCTGCCCAGCCCCGGGGCTCGGAGCGGCCGGCCAAGCCCTGTGGCTTCACACTGGAAGAGCTCACTGGGGCTGTGCTGACTTGTCTCACTGAGACTGTGGAGAAGGGAGTGGCTGGGGAGGTTGTGGGGGGCAGGTGGGGGAGCTGGGGCTGGCTGCACCTCCTGTGCCTGCCCCAGCTGACAGCACTCCCCTCCTGCAGCCCCCGGCTGCTCCCACGAGCCGCAACTACGCCGAGATCCGGGAGAAGCTGCGCTCGCGCCTCACCAAGAGGAAAGAGGAGCTGCCACAGAAACTGGGACACAACAGCAGCTCGGGGGAGCCCGCTGTGGACCACCGCAATGTGGATGAGCTGCTGGACTACATCAACAGCACGGAGCCCAAGCCCTTGAACAGTGCCAAGGCGGCCAAGCGGGCACGGCACAAGCAGAAGAAGAAGGTGAGGCTGGGTGGGTGCTGGGCTGCTCCCCTTGCTGGACTTTACCTTCTTTCCCTCTCATCCATTTAGTTTCTTGAACTCTGTGTCCCTCTCCCCTAAGGTGACAGTGGTGCCTGGCCCTGTGCAGGGCTTCCCTGCCTCTGTTCCTGCAGAGGGTGGCCCAGCCCTCCTGGGCGCTTTGGACTGCAGTGTCCTACCTGCTCCGTGCCACATCTCTGACACTATGTATCTGTGGTGGGGAGAGGCAGATGGTGGCTTTTGCTGGTGCCTCATGCCCAGAGCTGTGTCTGGTGTGCAGTGTCCAGCTGTTGCTGTGCCCATGGGGGACACATGACAGTTTGGGGGCTGTGTAAGTTGTGAGGTGGCTGTGCTGAGCAGCAGCCCTTGGGATTGCTGTCAGAGCTGGAGCCTGTGGTTCTGTGGCCCAGCCCAGCCAATCCTCATGGCACCTGTGTTGCAGGAGAAGGAGAAAGCCCAGCTGGAGGCAGAGGCCCAGAAGCGGGCAGAGCGTGCCCCTGCAGCCAGCCAGGCCAGGGAGCAGGCTGAGGAGAAGCTGCTGGAGTGGCCAGAGCTGGAGCTGGAGCGGGTGAACAGCTTCCTCAGCAGCCGGCTGCAGGAAATCAAGAACACCATCAAGGACTCCATCCGGGCCAGTTTCAGTGTCTATGACCTCAACCTGGATGTCAATGACTTCCCCAAGAAGGCAGCTGTCCTGGAGCAGAAAAACCTGCTCTCCAACCTCAACGGCTCCTCTGACCTGCAGGACATAGACCTGGCGCTGGCCCCGCTCAGCCTGGGCCCTGCCAAGAGCCATGGGCTCCTGCGGGGCGAGCTGGGCCCCCGATGGGGTGAAGGGCCCGGGGAGCCCCCGCCGGCACCACCGGCAGAGAACGGTGTGGTGAAGCGGCTCAGCGCCGTGCCCAGCCTGTCCCGCATGATCTGGGTGCAGTCCAAGGCTGCGGACTCTGCCACGGACGGCAGTGGGCTGAGCCCGGAGCCCAGGGAGGGACCACAGCCCAAGGGGCCGGAGCCACCAGAGCCGGTGCCCGCAGGGAGCCGTCAGCGCAAGAACAAGCGGCAGAATGGGCAGACAAAGAAAGGGGAGGGTAGCAGTGGCCAGGCCCGGCTGGAGAGCCCTGGGGTTAAGGGGCAGGTGCTGGGAACCAAGCCCCCTTCCAAGGGCAGCACCCCGGAGCCACAGCGGGCGGGTGGCTGTGCTGAGCCTGGGGAGGGCAGCAAGGGGCAGCCCTGGGCCTGCGGCAGCACCAGGGCCGAGAAAGAGAGACCCAGCGAGTGGAAGGGCCGGAGGGGAGAGGGCAAAGTGGAGCTGCCGGAGCCGGCACAGCCTCAACCGCCTACCCCAGCTGCCCCTCCTGCCCTGGGGGGCTCCCCTCAGCCCAAGGGCAAGAGCAGGAAGAGCCGGAACAAGGTGGAAAAATCCAGTACCTCGATCGGTAAGTGCAGGGAGAGCTGCCCTGCGCCGCCGTCCTCACTGGGGCCCTTTGCCCAGCTGGCAGCACTGACCCTCTGCTCTGCTTCCCCAGATGATGTATTCCTGCCCAAGGACCTGGATGGGGCAGAGATGGACGAGACTGACAGAGAAGTGGAGTATTTCAAGAGGTGAGGGGGGAGCCCTGGGGGTGATGAGCTCTAGCTGCAGGAGCTGGGGGGCACTAAAAGAGTGGTTGGTGGGTGACTGCAAGGCTGGGGGTCCTGAGGGGTTGCAGTCACGCAGGGGCTGGTGGCACAGAGGGTCTGGCAGGTGACCGGGGTTGTCCTCTCGCTGCCAGATTCTGCCTGGACTCGGCCAAGCAGACGCGGCAGAAGGTGGCCGTGAACTGGACCAACTTCACCCTGAAGAAAACCACTTCCAGTGCAGCCCAGTGAGGTGCGGGGGGGCCGACCCTCCCACCCACGGCCACTCGCCTCTCCTCACTGTGCCCCCCGCCTCACCTCGGTGGAGTCCCCTCCTCCGCGGGGGGCCCCGGTGCTCTCCTGTCCCGCGGGGGCCCTTGGGGCTCCCTCCATCCTCCTGCCCCATCCCCGCGGGGTGACCCCGGCCGTCCCGTCCCCCTCTCTGTGGGCACGCGGCTACCCCGTGCCGCGGGGAAGGACCGTGCTGGACCCAATAAAGAACTTTTTAATTTTTTATTTTATTTAAATACCGCTGTCTGCTGCTTTCTGCCGCGCCGGGGGCGGGAGGGATGTAGAGCGCGTGCTGCACAAGTTTGGCTGCCGCGGGGCCCCGTCGGGCCGGGTCGCGTCTCCCGCGCTGTGGCGCGTTCTCCCGCGTTGCTAGGCGGCGGCGCTGCGCGTGTTGACGTCACTTCCGCGATTGGTTCCGGGAAGGCGCCATGGAGGCTGCGGCGGAGCGGAAGGTGGGAGAGGGCCTGGCCCCTGGTACCGCCCGCCTCGGGCTCCCGGGGGCATTCCGGGCCCCCCTCACCGCGCCTCTCCCCACAGAGGCAGCGCGAGGAGCCGGCGGACACGTCCGACCTGTCCGGAGAGGATGATGAGGACTACGTGCCCTACGTGCCCGTCAAGCAGCGCAAGCAGCAGATGGTAACGGGGTAACGGGGCTGCACGGGGAGGGCTCTGAGCGCCCCTCCCGGCGTGAGGCCGCTCATTCCGCATCGACCCGCGTCCTTCCAGTTGCAGAAGCTGCTGCAGATGCGGCGGAAGGTGGTGTCGGAGGAGGAGCAACGGGATAGCGGCAGCGAGCAGCGCGGGGACGAGGATGACATCCCACTGGGGCCGCAGTCCAACATCAGCCTGCTGGACCAGCACCAGCACCTCAAAGAGAAGGCGGAAGGTAAGGGAGGAGCTGGCAGGGGTCACTGGGGGAACTTCAGGGGGCAATGAAAGCCCCTCACTGTTCCCTGACTCCCACCAGCTCGGAAGGAGTCGGCCAAGGAGAAGCAGCTGAAGGAGGAAGAGAAGATCCTGGAGAGCGTGGCTGAGGGCCGAGGTGAGTGGGACCTCTGTGTGTCACACCTGCCTGCAGAGCTGCCAGGGCTGTTCCCTGCCTTGGGAATATTCATACCCACGGATGTGACTGGAGGTCACAACAGGCCCCTTTTCCTGGCACAGATGTGGCTGTGGGAGGAGCCTGGGCACGTCAACACTTGGCGTTCTGTAGCCAGGGGGGCTGTCAGGGTCTGCTACTGCCTTGCTCTGTCTCCAAACATGATCTGCCAGGCTGTTTGTCCACGCAGCTCTGTGTGAGGTTACTGTTGATCTGGAGAGTTTGCACTGACTCCTCACCTCTGTTCCTGCAGCTCTGATGTCAGTGAAGGAGATGGCCAAGGGCATCACCTACGACGACCCCATCAAAACCAGGTAAGTGTCACAGGACAGGGGTTGTGTCTCCCAAAACATCACTTCCTTGTGACTGTGGAGAACCAGAAGCTGCACAGTCTCAGTGCTGCTCTTCAGCCGCTGGCTTTTCTCCTGCCCCAGTGGTTTCGTGCCTTTGTAAGATCAAAGGCTGTTGAGTCACCTGGGATGTTGTTTTATAAGTAAGCCTTGATAAAGCACATTTCTGTTAAACTTAAAGGTCTGAGGGTGGATTTTCAGGTCTGAGAGGTTAAGGCAGAGGAAGAGGCTGGGGAACCAGGGCTGCTCAAGACAGTGTTGTTAAGACAGTGGTCAGTCAAAGGTTGGACTTGGGGATCTCAGAGGTCTTTTCCAACCTCAGTGTTTCTAAAGTAGTGTCAGAGATGACTGAGGTGTGTCTGTGGCATGTTCCGTCCCTTATCCATAGCCTGTTCTTAGCTGTCAGCTTGGGCCTCCTCACTGAGACTTAAGGGGAGTGTTTAACACACAGAACTTGGATCTGCTCCCACACTCACATCACAGAGCCCCTGTTATTCCTGGAGCGATATTGGAGCCTGACAGGCAGTTCCCCTGGATTCCTCCATGGGGGCTGCTGGCCCTGGAGTCCTGGCCTCATTCTGCACCATGACCTGTCTCTGTTCCCTTCATAGCTGGAGAGCTCCTCGCTACATCCTGGGCATGTCGGAGGCGCGGCACGACCGCGTGCGCAAAAAGTACCACATCCTGGTGGAGGGGGAGGGCATCCCACCCCCCATCAAGAGCTTCAAGGAGATGAAGTTCCCAGCAGGTGAGCTGGGAGAGGAGCCTGGCAGTGATCCTAGCTTTCCTCTGAGGGGTGTTTGTCACTGATGGAAGAGATGCTGCTGGGACACGGGTGGGAGGAGAAGAGGAGGAAGAGTTCAGGTCATGAGTGTGGGTGTCCCTTGTTCTCTGACAGCTATCCTGAGAGGCCTGAAGAAAAAAGGGATCCAGCAGCCAACACCCATACAGATCCAAGGCATCCCCACGATGTGAGTGCTCTGTCCCCGTCCCGGAGTACGGAGCACTTGCTGCGTACAGCCCACCCAGTGTTGTGGACTGAGGGCTCTTGTTGGTGACAGATGCACCCCATCACCTTGCTCAGCCCTGGAGGTTTGGGCTGTTCTGTGATGCTCAAAAGTCCTGTTTCCCTGGCAGCCTCTCGGGAAGGGACATGATTGGCATTGCATTCACTGGCTCTGGGAAGACGTTGGTGTTCACCCTCCCAGTAATCATGTTCTGCCTGGAGCAGGAGAAGAGGCTGCCATTCTCCAAGCGGGAGGGGCCCTACGGACTCATCATCTGTCCCTCGGTGAGTGCCGGGAGGAAGGTGTGATTGTCATGCAGTGGCAGTCCTGCCTGCACAGAGGTGTAGGAATGAGTTGGTTTTGTGTCTGCAGCGGGAGCTGGCCCGGCAGACCCACGGCATCCTGGAGTACTACTGCCGCCTGCTGCAGGAGGACGGGCTGCCCCCCCTGCGCTGCGCCCTCTGCATCGGGGGCATGTCCGTCAAGGAGCAGATGGAGACCATCAAGCAGTAAGACTTTCTGGGGGAGTACATGGGGCTGGAGTTCTGTCAGGGGCCTGAGGGGTGGCACCCTGGCTTCAGGACGGCACGAGGGAGAAGGTGACGTGCCAGGAAGGTGTTGCCTTCCCTCTGTGTCCTGCACAGGGCAGGAATTCTTGCCTGACTGTGGCCTCCTCTCATCCCTCAGTGGGGTGCACATGATGGTGGCAACCCCTGGGCGCCTGATGGACCTGCTGCAGAAGAAGATGGTGAGCCTGGACATCTGCCGGTACCTGGCCCTGGATGAGGCTGACAGGATGATTGACATGGGCTTCGAGGGGGACATCCGGACCATCTTCTCCTACTTCAAGGTGCTGAACCGCACCTTGAAGCTCAATCCCTTCACCTGCCAGGTTGGGGGAGTGCTAAATCCTTGTTCCCTGTGCAGGGCCAGCGGCAAACCCTCCTCTTCAGTGCCACAATGCCCAAGAAGATCCAGAACTTTGCCAAGAGTGCCCTGGTGAAGCCCATCACTATCAACGTTGGGCGAGCAGGTGCTGCCAGCCTGGACGTTGTGCAAGTGAGGTGTTTGAGTTCTGCCCCCTGCCTGTGTGGGAGACCAGCACCATTCATGAGGGTGCTTGATGCCTCCCTCTGCCAGGGACCTGGGGTTCATGGCCCTTTTTCCCAAGCAGTGGCAGTTCCTCTGCTGCCTGACCCAACCCTGTGCTTGTACCTAGGAGGTAGAGTATGTGAAAGAGGAGGCCAAGATGGTGTACCTGCTGGAGTGCCTGCAGAAGACCCCTCCACCTGTGAGTAGTGAACTGGAGGCAGTGGTCACACTGCAGCCCTGGGGCACAGGGCGAGCTGGCAGGGGGAGACCCCATGTGAGGGGTGGGCATGTGAGTGAGCCACGCTCCACATGTGAGCAGGGACCAGCCCTGCTCTGTGCTCTGCTCAGCAGGGCTTTCCAGGGGTCTGTGCTGGTGCCAGCAGTGCTAGCCCACAGAAAGGCGGCTCTTCATGATGTCTGTGCTGCTGCAGGTGCTGATCTTCGCAGAGAAGAAGGCAGATGTTGATGCGATCCACGAGTACCTGCTGCTTAAGGGTGTGGAAGCTGTGGCCATCCACGGAGGGAAAGGTCAGTGAGGGTCCCAGGGAGGCCTGGGCTGTGGTGTGACCCCCCTCCTCCAGGGATGCGTGTGGTCATGGGAGGTCCCAGTGTTGGTGATGGTGTGAGAGAGGGCTGTGGCAGTGTCAGGAATTAACTCCTTGTTGCACATAGCAGGCGTAAACCCAGTGCAGGTCTCTTTGGGACACAGAGGTCCCTCTACTCCTTTATTTGGGGAAAGGCTGCCTGGGGGAGCCCCAGTTGAGCTCTGAGGCCGTAGTAGTTGCTGTAGTAGGTAGGGCTGGGAATGCTGCCCTTGCTGATCTTTTATGCTGGGCCTTTGCAGATCAGGAAGAACGGACAAAAGCCATCGAAGCCTTCCGGGATGGGAAGAAGGATGTCCTGGTTGCAACTGATGTTGCTTCTAAGGGTCTGGACTTCCCAGCCATCCAGCATGTGATCAACTACGACATGCCAGAGGAGATTGAGAACTATGGTGGGCACTGGGCCCCACAGAGACCATGAGGGGTTGCAGGAGCCAGCAAGGCTCTGCGCTTGTCTCTGCAGGGTCTGGGGACAGGGATGCTCTCACTGCACTCACTTGGTCCTGATCCTGCCTCTGTCCCCACAGTTCACCGGATTGGGCGTACAGGCCGTTCAGGCAACACTGGCATCGCCACCACCTTCATCAACAAGGCCTGCGGTGAGGAACAGCAAGGGGATGGGGGCTGTGGCTGTAGGAGACACCTGGGCAGTGGCAAGGGGGGTGTTCTGAGCAAGCAGGATGGCTGGAGGAGGGAGATGGCAGCACTAGGCAGTGCTCCCACCTCTGCTCAGGCTGTGCCTGACTATGTCTCTGCCTTCAGATGAGTCAGTGCTGATGGACCTGAAGGCCCTGCTCCTGGAGGCAAAGCAGAAGGTGCCCCCTGTGCTCCAGGTGCTTCACTGTGGGGATGAGACCATGCTGGACATCAATGGTGAGAGACTCCAGGCTGGCACAGGGGCCCCCCTGGTCTGCAGACAGGACCCCAAGCTCCTGAGGCAGTTCTTGCCTGGCCATGCAGGCAGCCTGATGCCACAGCACTGGGGAGACACGGGTGTAGCCCCTCTGCTCTGGGATGGGGAGCTGGTGTCCTGGCATGGCACAGCTCCTCTTAACCTCCTCCCTCCCATTGCAGGTGAGCGAGGCTGTGCCTTCTGTGGTGGCCTGGGCCATCGCATCACTGACTGCCCCAAGCTGGAGGCCATGCAGACCAAGCAAGTCAGCAACATCGGCCGCAAGGACTACCTGGCCCATAGCTCCATGGACTTCTAGCCTGGGGAGTGTGCTGTCCCACAATCCCCCCCTGCCACAGACCTGGGCTTCTTTTCAGCCCAGCGGCGTCTCTTGCACTCCTGTGGCCCCTTTTCCATGCTTTTGGCCACTGGGACTGTTGCCAGCTCAGCCTGATGAAGCTCCTGCCCCAGGAGGAAATGTGTGGAGCTGTGCTGCAACAGCCCATTACATCAGCAGCGGCTTGTTGGGCAAGCAGGTAGTGGTGCCTCAGGGCAAGAGGAACCCAGGTGGGGCAACTTGTCTGTGGCCAGCTGCCTGCTGCCCTTGCCAGCCCCCTGCAGTGGCAGCACCAGGGTCTTACATTGCTCCTCTTCAGAGCTCCTCAATTTCTCTGTATCTGCCCCCCTTACCTGGGTTTGTCCATCCTCAGTGGGTGGCTGTTCCTGTATCCCCAGACTTGCTGGGATGCAGCCGGGGTGAGGCGGCACGTGCTGCACTCACATTGGGCGCTCCCAGAGCTGCTTCCTGTGCTCTGCCCCCGCGTTCTGCCCCACTGCCCTGCAAGGGGGAGGGCAGGCACACGGACACCTCCTATGGCCCAGCCTCTGCCCCCCATCCCACACCCCAAAAAGGGGAAGTCGCTGTGAGAAGGAAGTCTGCCTCATGCCCTTCCTTCGGCTGCCGCAGTCACATTTTCTCTGCTGCGGGTAGCCCAAGTCCCTGGTCCTTGCGCTGGCCAGGGTGTACTGGGGCCATGGAGAGACCAGTGAAGGATGGGATCCTCTATGTGCAGCACTGCAAATTTGGAAAGGTAAAGGGTGAATTTGGGGTTTGTAGAGGGTTTGCCCTGATCTGGTGACGCCAGCCCTGAGGCCAGGTCCTCAGCAGCCTGGGAAGGGGAGACTGGAGTCAGACCCCTCAGAACTGCCCTGGGGAGAACTTCCCCTTCCAGGGGGGGAGCCCTGGGCCCTGCAGGCCCAGGAGTGGGCCTCTTCCTGCGGCCGAGGGGACTCATCCATGCGGGCACACACTTGGGCTCACCCCTGCAAAGGGTCCCTCTTCTTGCTTGGTCACCGCGCGAGTTGCCGTTGGAACAATAAACGTGTTACTGCAGCACAGTTCCAGTGTGTGTGTGGGAGCCCCAGGCTAGCACGTGGGATGTGGTCCTGTGCCCAGCTCTCCATCCGCCTGGCCCGGGGGCCGGCAGCATCCATGGGACACCCTCATGGCTTGGGCTGCTCCCCTGAACCCTCGGGGTGGGCACTGAGAGCCGTAGCCCTTGGGGCAGGGTACAAGTGACACGGTGGGAGTCCCTGGGGTTGGGCCAACTCCAGGGAACTGTTGCGTGTTGGCAAAGAAAGTCCTGCTGTCACACTGGCCGTGCCATGGCGGGGTCCCATGGGGGTCTCAGTTGATGTATGGGGCTGCAGTCACTCTCTGACCTCCCTGCTATGTGAGAGCCAAGCCCTGGAAGGGCCAGCAGGTAGCTTGCCCCGTGTGCTTGGGGCCAGTGCCTTGCCGTGTAGGAGACAGGCGGGCTGGGGGTGGTGGGTATTTTGGGTGTTCGGCTGCATCTGGTTCCTTCAGGGTGGAGGCTCTGCTGCACTTTTGAAGCGCATGGGGACACGCGCCCCCGCTATCCCATGACAGGCTGGGAAGGTGCTGGTGCTGCAGAGGCTCCCCTGGGAGGAAGCTGGCTGCTCAGCAGATGTGAGGCTGCCAGCAGGAGCCTCAGTAGCTCAAAATGGCTTTAATTTGCATCAGGGTCTGTCCTGAGAACAGCTCGAGCTCAGCTGCAGTGGTGGCAGGCCAGCACTTGCAGCACGGAACAAAGAGCACGACCTGGTGCTCAGGGAGCCAGGAGTGAGCATGACTCACCCAGCGAGCCATGCCAAGCCTGCCTGGGGCAAGGCCTCCTTCGACCCAGCTTTAGGACTGCCCTGCCTCACAGTTTGGGGGTCCGTACTGTCCCCAGCTCTCTAAGATCTCCCACAGCACCTGGCGGGTGCAGGCTGGGACCCCTCCTGCCCCATACGGCTCCTTCCAAGCGCTGCTGGCCCCACATGGAGTGCAGCACTACCAGGATGCAGCAGGCAGCTCCTTGCTGACCCGTTTTTTCCCTGCCTGTGCCCCTCCTGTGCCTTAGAGGTCCTGGAGGAAGATGCGAGCCCAGCTGTTTGCTGCCAGCCCCTCCGGTGTGGCCCGCATGGAGAAGTTCGATGTGCGGGATGATGGCACAGCCCCGGAGAAGATGCCTCTGCAGCGCTGTGCCCGCCGGGTAATCCGCCTCTCAGACTGTGTCTCTGTGGGCCCAGCAGGCACAGAGAGCTGCCCCAAAGCCACCTCCGCCTTCTACCTCACCACCACGGAGAAGAGCTATGTGCTGGCGGCTGAGCAGCGGGATGAGTGGATTGCCCAGCTCTGCCAGCTGGCCTTCCAGGTACTGCAGGGTCTGGCCGAGGCAGGAGCCCTTATGTTGGTCCTGCTCAGGTGAACTGGGGGGCTCCAGGGCCAGCAGGGAGCTTGTGCTCCTTGCTGTCCAGACCATGCTCACGTTCCTCTGTTTCAGGGTGCAAAAGAGACGGTGCCGAGTAATGCCAGGACCCAGCTCAGCCCCTCTGTCCCCATGGAGGAGAACTCCCTCTACTCCAGCAGCCCCTCTGTCCCCATGGAGGAGAACTCCCTCTACTCTTCCTGGCAGGACTGTATGTGCAGGGGTGCGGGATAGGGCTGGCGTGGGGTCCAGTTCAGCTCTGCAGTGCTGACCCCTGCCTTG
>NW_021939882.1:2756371-2768710 GCF_001715985.3 Manacus vitellinus
CCCATCTGCCCGGAGCCTTGGCCGGCTGACAGCTGTCAGGCAGGGGAGCGCTGGGATTCCCTCCCGCCAAAGCCCTGGAGATGGGCTCACTCCCAGGGAGCATCTGCTCAGCCGGCTGCTGGAGTGCCAGCCTGGCTGCTCTGCCAGGCACCTCGGGTGGCATCACGCAGCTCCTGCGCTGCTGCTGCTGCTAATTCATCCGGCAAAATCGCTTCTGGTTCATATCCTTCCATACCTGCTGTTGCTTCTCTGCGGTCTAAACAGCCTTGGCTCTCAGCAGTGTGAATTGCTGGGGTGCGGCAAGGGAGAGCACATCCCAGGTTTGGGAGGAGAGCAAAGCCCACAGACACTCCACTGTGGGTGGCAGCAGGGCTGTGTCTGGCTCTCTGGCACTAGTCAGTGTTAGCCTGGGCCCCTCAGCTCTGACGTCGCTGGAGGAGATGCTGATGGATTTGGGGTGCGTCTCTAACCACAGTGTAGGATGGTCAGGGTGGAGTTACAGCTGGAAATGTGACCTGCCTCCTTCTATCCTGCCCTGCCAAGTGCTGGGCCCCCTCCTCGGCTGCTCTCCCTGCATTGTTCCCATGTATCCTAACGCCAGGATCACACCCTCTTCCCTTGCAGAGATGGGCGACATGGAGTCCTACAAAGTGATGCTGAATGGGCCGGCACCCTGGGGCTTCAGGCTGCAGGGAGGGAAGGATTTCAGCATGCCACTCTCCATCTCCAGGGTAAGAGAAGCCAAGGCTGGTGACAACCATCCTTCTTCCTGCCTCTGTGGGAGGGAGGCTGTGACAGCAGTGTCCAGGTGGCTGAGTCAGAGTCCTACAGGGGATGCAGATGAGTTGGGGCCCCGGGAGTGCTGCATCCTGCCCTGCCTGGCTCCATGTAGCCTCTTTGGTGCCTTATCAGCTGCAGCCCGGCACAGGGGTGTTCCGGGCAGAGAACTGCAGCAGAGATGTGAAATGCTGCACAGCCTCTGCAGAGGGGGCAGGGGAGGCCCCTTCCGGAGCGTGCCCACCACAGGGGGAAGGGATCTGCTCTCTGAGATGTGGGACTGCCTTCCTGATTGGCACCCTAACGCTGGGATCGGCATCCCAGGACTCAGCCAGTGCCCTCCTGCCCTCCCTTCCACTGCACAGCTTCTAACTCCATGCCTGAGCTCATCCCTGAAATGGGCAGGGAGAGGAGGAAGCTTGCACTGCTGCCTGCACGGGGACATGATTCCCTCCACAAAACCATCCCGTTTCTCCTGGGAGAGCCGTTGTGCCGCAGCTGGTTGTGGCTGAGGCCTCTGGTTTGAGCTGTGCCTGGTGCAATGCTCAGCCAGGCCAGGTCTGTCCCCGGGCGGATGCTGGCCATGGCTCTGGCCACACAATTGCCTTATAAGCCTTGGAATGTGACTGCAATGCCTGTGCCTCTGGTGCTCGGGCAGCTGGCACGGAGGCTGCTTCTTGAAGGACAGCTTTGCTCGTGGCACCGGACGCTGCGTGGGGCCCTGTCCCCGGCACGAGCTCGGCGCTGCATGCCTGTCCCAGAGGACACAGATCTCTGCAGCACCCAGGCAGGGAGGACGGGCCCTGAGGGCACCATGTGAAGCTGGAGTCACCAGCACCGCTGCCCCAGGGCCCACTGATCTCTGCTGAGCACGCAGAGAAAGCCTCAGCGAGTTTATTCTCTAAAAAATGTTTCTCTTGGCTGCGAGCCAGCGCTTAACAAAGGGTCTGGTCGGATGAAGGAGCCTCCCAAAGCCCAGGGCAGGGGCCTTATGAAGCAGCACTTGGTGGGGCTTGGGCAGTGCTGCTGTCAGGAGCAGTGAGGGGATGTAGCCAGCTTTGGGGGGTTCTCTGTTAAGAGCAGGCTTTGTGGCAGGGTGATGTGCTCTGTCTGAGGGGAGGGGTGAGCCTTGCATTGCTCTGCACTCCAGCCCCAGAGCTCCTGCCCAGAGCACACTGCTGCCCTTGGCCACTGCTTCCCATGAGCTTGCCCTGCTGGAACAGGATGTAAGGAAGCGTCCTGCCTCGGCTTTGAGGGCTACAGTGGGGTCCTGCTCTGTGGGGCCAGGGACCACAGGGGGAAAGCAGCACTGGCGTGTGCTCTGGCTCTTGGCTGTGTCCCTCACTGTAACACTACTGGGTGAGCTGTCAGGCTGCTGCAGCTCACTGGCCACATACAAAAGAAGTGCCACTATGACCCCCTGCACGTGGATCTCCCGTGGCAAGGGGCTCTTCTGGGATACTGACACCTGGGCAGACTGTATGCCGCGGTCCCTGCAGCAGAGCCAGGGCAAGGGCTGCCATCTGGGGAGCTGGGTGCTGTGTGACACATCCCAGCCTCTGCCAGCTGGGGAAGAGGGGAGACCCTTGGTTCTGCTGGCAGGATGATGCTGGGGGATGCACCTTCCAGCCTCTCCCCACCATGCTGGGTGATGCTCTGTCCTGGGGGTCCCTGGAAAGGGTGGCAGGTGGGCATCTCTCGGGGTGGGGTGATGGAGGTGCAGGGAACAAAGGACTGGCTGGGCAGAGAAGGGAGGAAGGAAATCCTGGGTTTAGATTAGCAGACCTGGGTGGGAAGCGGGAGGACTGGCACTGCCACAGCTCCCAGCTGAGCTGGCACCTGCCACAGGGGTTTCCTGGCGTGCCAGCATGGAGGGGGACGGAAAGTGCTGACCGGGCTGGGTGAGGCTGTGTGACGCAGCCTGACGTGCTCTCCCCTTCCCGACTGGCCGTGTGAAAACATTTCCCAGCTCCTGCTCCTGCCTGCAAACCCACACAGCCGCCCTGTGCCTTCCCCAGCCCTCCAGGGCAGCAAGCCGGGGCTTGCAGCAGCATGGCCAGCCGGCACCACTGCTGCCGAGGGCACCCTCCCGTGCTGGGCAGGAGGAGCAGGCACTGGGCTGAGGGGTGGCAGCAGGATGCAGGCGGAGCCGAGCCACATCCAACCCAGCTATGGAGTTTGGCCTCACATGGAGTACCAGTATTGGTGTAGGGAAGGGGAATGTGGCTCTGGGGTGAGCCAGGCTCTGCGCACGGGCAAGGAGGGGCCAGGACTCAGCGGCAGGGATTTTTCAGCCCTCTGACAGTGCTGGGAATCTGGCTCGCTCCTTTTATGTTCACGTCGAACAGGACTTGAGGAAATACTTGGTCCGGGTCCAAGCGCCTCGAGTTCTTCCATGCTGGAGGAGCAGGAATGGCTGCATCCTGCCCACGTCTGTCTGTCTGTCAGTGCCTGGGAGCTGTGTGCGGTGCTCTGGGCCCTGCTCGCCTCTGGCTGTGCATCCCTGGTGGGAGGGGAGGGCAGGACAGGCTCCACTTCCCAGCACGGGGCTGACAGGGCTGACGTAGAGCCGTGCAATGGAGCCACAGCGGGGGCAAGGCACATCCCTGGCACTGTGGCCGGGAAGGAGAACCCGTGGCCGTGCTCTCGGCTGTCCCGGCGCGACGATGTCTGGGGGAGCAGCGTGGGTGGGGGCGGGTGTCTCCCTGCCTTGGGAGGGCTCCTGCTCCTCTGTGGGAATGAGGTAATGTCTGCGCCTGCTGGGAACAGGACGGGAGCATGGAGCGCAGGCAGCTGGGGGGAGTGCCCAAGGGGTGCCTCCCCTGACCCCCCCTCGCCCCAGGCGAAGGGCTGGACATGCCTGTGGTTTGCAGTGAGATGTGGCTGCCCAAAGGGCCCTGACTCACTGTGCTCCCTTCCTGCCCCGGGACCACAGGGATGGCTCTGAGGGGTGGCCAGGCTTCCTGCCGAGGCTGAGCCAGCACCGCCTCCGTGTTTGGCGTCATGGGGATGAGGCCCCGGGGTGCTGGCAAGGTCCCCAGCCTGCCAGAAGGCAGGGACTGGGCAGCACCCTGGAGTACTGCTTTGCCCTCTGCTGCTGCTGCCGAGGGGAAGAAGCTGCTCTGGGCTCATGTACTGGGAAATGAGGAGTGAGCTGGGTGTTCCCACCTCCCCCTGGGTCAGGCCTGTGTGGGTATCCTGTGCTGGGCTGGGAGCCTGAGCCCCAGCAGACCCCTTGCCTTCATGAGGATGAGGACATCCCTCTGCTCCCGAGCCAGCACTTGGCTGTTCCAGCTCTCCCTGATTCTGTCTGTCTTGCAGCTGACTCCAGGTGGGAAGGCGGCTCAGGCTGGTGTGGGAGTGGGCGACTGGGTGCTATACATCGACGGGGAGAGCACCAGTGCCATGACACACATTGAGGCCCAGAACAGGATCCGTGCGTGTGGGGACAGGCTCTGCCTCACCCTGAGCAGGTAGGAATCATGGGTCCTGCAAACATGGGGTCTTGGTGTGGCCAAAGCATAGCCAGGGCCATCTCCCAGCATCTCCATATCCTGGCATCACTGCTCTTTGCTCAGAGCTGGGCAGCCCCTGGCTGGATCTGAGGGTTCAACTTGGCCGGATGAGGCTTAGCCTGGCTGTGAGCCACAGGGCAGTGCCAGCGGGCCATGGCTCCCCTTGGGTGGTTGTTGCATCCCTGGGGTACCAGTGTCCCAGCAGTGCCTGGGCCAGTTCCAGCACCTGCCCATCTGTCTCCTCTCTTGCAGAGCCCAGAACCAGCTGGGGAAGCCGCAGAAGGTACGTGTCGCTCATGGTGCTGCAGTGGCAGCTCAACCTTGTCTCAGGGAAAGGGACTCTCTGAGTATAGATGGATAAATAGATTTTGCTCCTGGGGCTCACAGGCTTTTAGGGGACTGGGGTGTGTTTGGAGATCTAGATAACCCCACTGGAGGAGCAGCTCTGGCACCGTGGAGGATCAGAGGGAACAGGATCTGCTCAGGAGGCAGCTTGGCCCAGACTGTGCCCCTGCTGGTGCCAGGTGTGGGCAGGGGTGCAGAGGGGTCAGTGCAGGGGAGGAGACTGAGCAGGTGCAGCACAGTGTTTGCTGGTGCTGGGGAGTGCCCTGGCATAGGGAGGCAGGGCTGAGGCCGGTGACCAGTGGCTCCTGGATGGAAGCCACCTACATGGGTTCAGCTTTGTACCACAGGACAGTTGCGATGGGTGTGTGTGCATGTGCACCGCCCTGCCATGGGCAGCAGCAAGTGTCCGGGGCACCTACTAATCCTCCAATGACCCTCAGGCTGGATTTGTGACCTGCTGTCACTGGGCTGGCTGCTCTGTGGAGAGAGGTGCCAGCCTGGCAGAGCCCAGTGTCCAAGGTGCACGTGCTGTCCAGCTTTCCTACCTGGCTGCCTGCTGCGCTGCCTGGCCCAGGGCTGCCCTTTGCATGCTGCTTGATGTGTGAGCCCGTGTCTGTGTGTTTTGTCTCGCTCAGGACTCACTCCCCTGCTCTGAACCCCTGAAATATAACTTCACTCCCAGCACCGCCCTCAACAAAACAGCTCGGCCCTTTGGGGCCGGCTCGCCTCCGAACCCACAGCCCGGGCTGGTGACGAAACCTGTGACGTACGCGCCCCTGGCGCCCGCCTGCACCCCCCAGCACAATGGGTATGTTGCTGTCCGTCCTGCTCCCTGAGGACTGGGGGGAGCCCGCTGCCCAGCCCTGCTGTGCCTTGCATGCCAGACACCGTGGGTGGGAGTGGGTGAGAGTGCCCGTGCTGGGGTCCCCGGTGGCTGGTGCTGAGGTGGCACAACAGGACTGTTGCACACAGGGACACACAGCCACACTTGTGCCAATCCCTAGCTCAGGGATGTGTCAGCCTGCGGAGAGTCCTGCAAGGCATGACACAGCAGCTGTAGCAGGACACTGGCTGGTATCTGCAGCAGCAGGGAAATGGTGGCTGCCTGGGGATGTCCTGCTGGTCCCCTGGCTGGTGGGATAGGGTGAGCAGAGTGAAGCCCTCCAGCCCTGCACAGCACCATCATCACCCAGCTCTGCTCAACTGCCTGTGTCTGGCAGCTCCTGGTCCCTCCTGAGAGAGCTGCTGTGGTGCCCTGGAACTGGGCAATGGGGTGGGATGTGGCACCCAGGCCTGTTCTGGGGCTTGAGGGAGCACAGTCTGGTCCATTGGCATCTGCCCCTGTGTCCCGGTGTGCTCACAGCCCTGGGCGAGCCGGGTGTGAGTCTCAGGGGTAGAGGGACTAATGTAGGCCATAGGTGAGCTCTGGAAACTTCTTGGGTGCTGCAGATCTAATTTCACCTTCCTTTTTCTTTCTTTCTCTCCTCCCTTTCTCTTTCCCTCTCCCTACAGGTGCTGAGCCTTGACAAGTCAGTAAGCCTTTTGCCTGCTCTCTCTATCCTCCCCACATGCCTCTTCCCTGCTATTGCCCTGTTCTCCGGGGCAGGGCCAACCTGGGGACGGGCAGCACGTGCTGCTCTGCCCGTGTGGGTGGGTCACTTCTGGCAGCAAGCTGTCCCCAACCTGAAGGGCAAGTGCTGCCTGTCTCTGCCAGCTGCTGGGGCCCTGGAGTGTCCTTGTGCGTGGTCCCTTCCCTGCTCCCCAAGATGTGGCTTGGCCGGACAAGGGCTGATGGGCTGTGCTAGGCACCCTGCCCAGGGGCAGGTGGCATGCCATGGGCAGTCACTAGGCTCTGGTGCAGCTCTCCCAGTGGTGGTTTTTTGAACATGTCTTATTCTTGCTCTGTCCTTTCTCCTTCTGGCCCTTGGGGCCAGTGTCGCACTATCAGTCCAAAGTCGGTCCTTCGTGGGCCAGGTCTTTACTGGAGAGGAGTAGAAGGGTGGGGAGTAAGGACACATGTGGTGTCTTGAGTACTGGTGTGCTGTGGTTCTTTGCTAGGGGAGGTGTGGGACAGCCCCAGGGAAATGATGCCATGAGATCTGTCAGATTTGACAGATGACTGTCACTCACAGGCAGCCCCCTCAGCTGCTGGAGCCCCCCAGCAGCCCCGTGTGCGACCCTGTGAAGCTGCGGATGTTAGAGGACATTGACGACTCGCAGCCCCACAGCTGGACCTCCCAGTCCCGCTCCTTCCGCAAACTGGCCCGGCTGGTGGGCGCAGACAGCAGTGAGTTTCCATGTCGCCTGGCACTGGCTGGCTGCCCAGCTGTGCTAGGACAACTGGAGCTGGAAAAAGGCTGTGGTGCATTGTGGCACTTGAGTGTTGGTTTTGGCCCCATGTGGCCCCTGTGGGCCAGCTGAGCCAGTGGAAGCTGCCCGGGGCTGTGCGTGGGCTCGTGGTGGTGCCGCTGGTCTGGGGCTGTGCTCTGCCCCATGGCTGGGCAGGGCTGTGCAATGGGGCAGGTGGGTGGCTGGAGGAGAGGGTGTTTTCCCTTTCCTGTTCCTTTTCCATTTCTTTTGTCTCTGGGCCTCAGTTGCCGCAGACTGACTCCACCTTTCTCTCCTGTTGCATTCAGTGGAGGATGGTGAGGATGAGCTTGTTAAAAAGCCCAGGTAAGGGGAACATGTGCAGGGGTGGTAGCAGGAGCCACAAGATGCTCAGCCCACGTGGCTGCTTCATCCTCACAGCTTGCAGTCACTCTGGGGATGCTCTTTGCCCTGTTGCTGTTTCTCCTTTCCTCCTCCTCCATCCTCTCCCTTTCTCAGAGATGAGCTGTTGGTGGAGCCGCAGAACCTGCCCTGTGCTCAGCCCACCACGGGCACTGCCAGTGCTCAGCCACTGCTCTGAGTGTCACCTTGGGAGGGTCCTGCCCGGACACCCACTGGCCAGATGGGATGTCCTGTGCTGGGTAGGACCCGCTTGGCACTGCTGGCACCAAGCTGGGGAGACCAAACTCTGCCATTGCTATTTAAGCAAATGGTATCTGGAGAAGGCTGGTGGCACTAACAACACATTGCTGGGGGTGCTCTGAGGTTCCAGGCATTGCCTGGACCTGGGGCACAGTGTGCCCTGAGCCTGCTGTGGGGCAGCTGGGCAGAGCTAGGTGAGTGTTGCCAACTTCTCCTTGTGCTGGAGTGCATTTGTGAGGGATGGGCTGAGCCCTGGTCAAATCCTGAGTGTTGTGCTGCCATTTTTTTCAATACCACAGGGATGCCCATGGGTCCGGCTGGGGCACAGTGGAGCAGTGGTGAGTGCGAGAGTCTGACGAAGGCACCTTTGGGAGCACTATCCTGTGCTGAAGCAGGGTCTGTGCTTGGTGCTGGCTGAGCTCCTGCCCTCTGTCACTCACAGGCAGCCCCCTCAGCCACTGGAGCCCCCCAGAAGCCCTGGGTGTGATCCTGGGAAGCTGCGGATGTTAGAGGACGCTGAGGACTGGCAGCCCCGCACCGGGACCTCCCAGTCCCGCTCCTTCCGCAAACTGGCCCAGCTGACGGGCACAGATGGCAGTGAGTTCCTGCAGGGCCTGGTGATGGCTGGGGGTGATGGACTGTGTTAGCTAGAATCTGACAGAGGCTGTGGGGTGACGTGTCACTAAAGGTTTGGTTTTGGCTCCCTTGAGGGCAGCTGAGCCAGCGGGAGCTGCCCGAGGCTGTGTGTGGGCTTGTGGTGGTGCTGCTGGTGGTCTGGGGCTGTGCTCTGCCCCATGACTGGGCAGGGCTGTGCAATGGGGTAAGGGATGGTGAGTGGGGAGGTTGGTTTTCCTCCTTTCCCTTCCTGCTGTGCCTGGTCCTTGGTTGCCCCAGACTGACTCCATCTTCCCCTTTTTCTCCTGTTGCACGCAGTGGAGGATGGTGAGGATGAGCTTGTTAAAAAGCCCAGGTAAGGGGAGCGTGTTCTGGGTTGGCAGTAGGAGCTACAACATGCACACCCTGGGCTCAGCCCACCTGGCTGCTTCATCCTCACAGCTTGCAGTCACTCTAGAGAAGCTCTTTCCCTGTTGCTCTTTCTTTTCTCCTCTCCTTGTCCTCCACCCTCAGGTCCCTCTGTCTTCTCCATCTCCCCGGAGATGAGCTGCTGGCAGAACTGCAGAGCGTGACCCGTGCTCACCCCACAAGAGGCACTGCCAGTGCTCAGCCACTGCTCTGACAATCACCTTGGGAGGGTCCTGCCCAGGCACCCACCTGCCAGATGGGGTCCCCAAATGGGGTGTCCCTGTGCTGGGTAGGACCTGCTGGGCACTGCTGGCGTGGAGCTGGGGAGGCTGAGATGCAGCACTGTGTACAGTACTGTACTGTGTACAGTACTGTACACTGGACACAGTGGGTGGGGGTGGCTGGTGGCACTGATAACACCTTGATTGGGGTGTTGGGAGTTCCTGGGCAGGGACTGGACCTGGGGTACGATGTTTTGGTGGGCTGTAAGGCTGGTCAGGAGTGAATGCTGATGGTATTTCTGTAAGGCTTGTGTATCCCTGAGCTGGTGGGGCATACGGGAAGGATGGGCTAAGCTATGGGTCAGCCACTGACTGTTGTGCCACCGTTCTTTCTGATACCACAGGGATGCCTGTGTGTCCAGATGGGGTACAGGGCTACAGTGATGAGTGCTGGGGTCGGGCAGAAGTGTTGGCATGTGCCAGGGCACCTTTGGGAGCACTACCCTGTGCTGAAGCACGGTCTGTGCTTGGTGTTGGCTGAGCTCCTGCCCTCTGTCACTCACAGGCAGCCCCCTCAGCTGCTGGAGCCCCCCAGCAGCCCCGTGTGCGACCCTGTGAAGCTGCGGATGTTGCAGGACATTGATGACTCGCAGCCCCACACTTGGACCTCCCAATCCCGCTCCTTCCGCAAACTGGCCCGGCTGGTGGGCGCAGACAGCAGTGAGTTCCCATGTGGCCTGGCACTGGCTGACAGGCTGGGTGTGCTCAGCTTTGCTGGGGCATCTGGAACTGGATAAAAGCCGTGGTGTGTTGTGGCAGTGGGGCATTGGTTTTGGCCCCATGTGGGCCCTCTGTGGCAGCTGAGCCAGTGGGAGCTGCCCAGGGCTGTGTGCAGGCTCATGGTGGTGCCACTGGTCTGGTGCCATCCTCTGCCTCATGGTTGGGCAGGGCTGTGCATTGGCGCAAGGGGGCAGCAGGAGGAGAGGGCGTTTTTCCTTCCTTTCCCTTCCCTTCCCTTCCCTTCCTGCTGTGCGTGGGCCTCAGTTGCCACAGACTAACTCCATCTTCCTCTTTCTCTCCTGTTGCGCATAGTGGAGGATGGTGAGGATGAGCTTGATAAAAAGCCCAGGTAAGGGGAGCATGTGAATTGGTGGCAGTAGGAGCCACAAGGTGCCCACCTGGGGCTCAGCCCACCTGGCTGCTTCATCCTCACAGCTTGCAGTCACTTTGGGGATGCTCTTTGCTCTGTGCAGATTCTTTTCTCCCTCTCGGTCCTCTCCCTCCCCCAGACTCGGGCAGTTTCCAGAGCTGCGCAAGAGGCACCACTGGTGCTCAGCCACTGCTCTGACTATCGCCTCAGGAGGGTTCTACCTGGGCACCCAGCTGTCAGACAGGCTGTCCCCAGACAGGCTGTCCCCATGTGAGGTGTGCAGGCAGGACCCTCTGGGCACTGCTGGCACAGAGCTGGAGAGGCCAAAGTGCAGCACTGTGGACTGGACACAGTGGATGGGGATGGCTGATGGCACTGACAGCACCTTACTGGGGGTGTTGGGGGCTGCTGGGCTGCAACTGGTCTTGGAGCATTATGTTCCATGCAGTTGTGGAGCAGCTGCAAGGCTGGTTGGGAGTCAGTGCTGCCAGCATTTTCACATGGCTTGTGCCTCCATGGGACTGAGTACATATGGGAAGGATGGGCCGAGCCATGGATCCACCATTGACAGTTGTGCTGCTGTTTTTTCTGATGCCACAGGGATGCCCATGGGTCCAGCTGGGGCGTGGTGGAGCAGCAGTGAGTGCCAGGGTCTGGCAGAGGTGTTGGCATGTGGCGGGGCACCTTTGGGAGCACTACCCTGTGCTGAAGCAGGGTCTGTGCTTGGTGCTGGCTGAGCTCCTGCCCTCTGTCACTCACAGGCAGCCCCCTCAGCCACTGGAGCCCCCCAGAAGCCCTGGGTGTGATCCTGGGAAGCTGCGGATGTTAGAGGACGCTGAGGACTGGCAGCCCCGCACCGGGACCTCCCAGTCCCGCTCCTTCCGCAAACTGGCCCAGCTGACGGGCACAGATGGCAGTGAGTTCCTGCAGGGCCTGGTGATGGCTGGGGGTGATGGACTCTGTTGGGGTAGCCAGAATCTGACAGAGACTGTGGGGTCATGTGACACCAGGGCTTTGGTTTTGGCTCCAAATCACCCCTTGAGGGCAGCTGAGCCAGCGGGAGCTGCCCGGGGCTGTGTGTGAGCTCGTGGTGGTGCCACTGGTCTGGGGTTGTGCTCTGCCCCATGACTGGGCAGGGCTGTGCAATGGGGTAAGGGGATGGTGGGTGGGGAGGTCGATTTTCCTCCTTTTCCTTTTTCTTGCCCTTTCCCTTCCTGCTGTGCCTGGTCCTTGGTTGCCCCAGACTGACTCCATCTTCCCCTTTTTCTCCTGTTGTGCACAGTAGAGGATGGTGAGGATGAGCTTGTTAAAAAGCCCAGGTAAGGGGAGCATGTGCAAGGGCTGCATGTCCCAGGCAGGTGTCTGGGCACTGCTGGCTCTGAGCTGGGGATGCTGAGCTGCACCTTAGCTTTTCGGGTGTATGGATAGTGGAGGAGTCTGATGGCTCTGGGAAACCTGGCGATGAGATGTTGGGAGGTGCAGGGTAGTGCCTGCACTTGGGGCACATTGTCCCTTGAGCCTGGTGTGGAACTGCCAGGCAGATAGACTGAGCTGGGTGAGTACCACCAGCTCGTTTGCCCTCACTCTCGCTGCTTGTGGTGACTCTCAGGAAGCTCTTTGCCCTGTAATGGTTTCTTGTCTCCCTCTCTGTCCTCTCCGTCTCCCAGAACTGACCTGTTAACAGAGCCACAGAGCCTCCCCTGCCCTCAGCCCACAACAGGCACTGCCAGTGCTCAGCCACTGCTTTGACCATTACCTCGGGAGGGTCCTGCCTGGACACCCACTCACCAAACACATGTCCCCAAATGGTGTCCCTGTGCTGGGCAGGACCCGCTGGGCACTGCTGGCACCCAGCTGAGGAGGCCGAGATGCAGCACCGTGTGCTGGACACAGTGGATGGGGGTGGCTGTTGGCACTGATAACATCTTGGTTGGGGTGTTGGGAGGCACTGGACAGCAGCTAGTCTTGGGGCATGATGCCTTGTGGGGCCGTAGAATGGCTGTAAGGCTGGTCAGGAGTGAATGCTGTCGACATTTCCACGAGGCTCATGTATCTTTGAGACTGTGGGTGTGTATGTGAAGGATGGGCTGAGCCATGGGTCAACCACTGACTGTTGTGCCGCCGTTTTTTCGATGCCATAGGGATACCCGTGGGTCCAGCTGGGGCACAGTGGAGCAGCGGTGAGTGCCAGGGTCTGGCAGAGGTGTTGGCATGTGGCGGGGCACCTTTGGGAGCACTACCCTGTGCTGAAGCAGGGTCTGAGCTTGATGCTGACTGAGCTCCTGCCCTCTGTCACTCACAGGCAGCCCCCTCAGCTGCTGGAGCCCCCCAGCACCCC
>NW_021939882.1:2768805-2775283 GCF_001715985.3 Manacus vitellinus
GGCAGCCCCGCACCGGGACCTCCCAGTCCCGCTCCTTCCGCAAACTGGCCCAGCTGACGGGCACAGATGGCAGTGAGTTCCTGCAGGGCCTGGTGCTGGCTGGGGGTGCCAGACTTTGCCTGGGTTGCTGGAGCCCAGCAGGGGCTGAATTGTGGCACCAGAGTGTTGTTTTTGGCCCCATGTGGTCCCTCTGGGCAGCTGAGCCAGCGAGAGCTGCCCAGGGCTGTGTGTGGGCTTGTGGTGGTGCTGCTGCTGGTCTGGGGTTGTGCTCTGGCCCATGGCTCTGGCCCAAGGGCTGTACCTTGGGGCAGGGGGATGGCAGGTGAGGAGGTCGGTTTTCCTCCCTTCCCTTTCCCCTCTTGCTGTGTCTGGGCCTGGGTCTCAGCAGACTGACTCTGTTTCCTCCTTTTTCTCCTGCTGCGCTCAGTGGAGGATCATGATGAGATGTTTGTTAGGAAGCCCAGGTAAGGGGAGTGTGTGGCAGCAGGAGCCCTGTGGGGCTGCATGTCCTGGGCAGGACCTGTTGGGCATTGTTGCTCCTCAGCTGGGAATGCTGAGCTGCACCATTGTGTCCCAGAAACAGCAGGTTGGGGGTGACTGATGGCACTGGCAAAATCCTGCTGGGGTGTTTTGATGTTTGGGCAGCACCTGCACCTGGGGCATGGTGTCCCGTGGGCCTGGTGTGGGGCAGCTGGGCAGAGTTGGTGGGTGTCACCCTCTTTTCCCTGTGTGGGGCAGGGAAGGGAGCCAGGGCTGTTCCTCACTCCATGAAGCTGGGCAGGAGTGGTGCACTGCACCCCAGTTTTTGCCTTCACCTGTCTGTGATGCCTTCTGTCCTGGTACTGTGGCCCTTAGGTTCCAGCTCTGCCCAGTTTGTTCTGCCACTAATAAAAGCTCCTGGGTTTGTAGCCATCTCCTTTTGTGTTTACCCTGGAGAGGAACAGAGCCACTGGCTCTCCCTCAGTCCCTGTCCCCTCTCTTGGGTGGGCTGTGCCTCTCTGGCCCTGGCTTGCCCTGCTTGTCCCCAGTTCTGCTGAGTTGGGCCCCAGGGCTCCCTGCATCACATTGGGTCCAAGCCCCTCTGCACCCCAATGTGACTGTGAGTGATCACTGCATGTGAGCAGGCAACCAGAGTCTGTGGGGTCCTTGGGGCCCCTGGTCAGTCTGACACAGCCCGGATTCCTCCTCCTGCCACTCCTCAGACCACCACAGTGGGTACCAGACACCCTAGGGGTGCTGTGTCTTGGCAGGGCTGATGGTTCCTCATCACCAAACCAGCTACTGGCTGGGCACGGGGGCTTGGCCAGGTCCTGCCTGCTTGTTGGGGTGGGGGGCCCTGCCTGCACCCTCTGGGCAGCAGAGTGGGGCAGGCTGGATTAACTGCATGTTCTGTAGCCAGGTCTCCGTGTCGGACCCATCTCCAGGAGCAGCGATGAAGACTGAGCCAGGACTGGGTGAGCAAAACATCTCTGGGCTTTTTGGGAGAGGGGTGGGGCTGCTGGGTGATGCCACTCATTCAGCCGCGGGTTCTGGGAGGGGGCTGCAGAGGAATCAGGACTGTTGTAGAGACGTGTGTGTGCATGCAGCCCCCAGGACCCCCACTGCCACCCCGGGCCCCACCAGCCGCCCACCGTGGGCTGTGGACCCGTCGTTCGCCGAGCGCTACGCTCCGGACAAGACGAGCACGGTGGTGAGCAAGCACAGCCAGCCGGCCACGCCGACCCCCATGCAGAACCGCAGCTCCATCGTGCAGGCGGCCCAGCAGGCCCCCGAGGGGCCCGGCTGCACCCCCCTCTGCTACAAGTGCAACAAGGTCATCAGGTGAGCCCTGGCCACCACCACCCCCTGCCAGCATCCTGGGCCCTGGCATGGCTGACATGGCTCTGTCCTGCCACAGGGGACGGTACCTGGTGGCACTGGGACATTATTACCATCCCGAGGAGTTCACCTGCTGCCAGTGCAGGAAGGTGCTGGATGAGGGTGGCTTCTTTGAGGAGAAAGGTTCCATCTTCTGCCCTAAGTGCTACGATTCACGCTACGCACCCAGCTGTGCCAAGTGCAAGAAGAAGATCACTGGAGTGAGTGTCCCTCAGTCTGTCCTGCACCTCCTGTCCTTGCTCCCCGCTCACCTATGGGTGCCTGGCTCTGTCCCTTCCCACCCTAATCCCATCCCATGGGATCCCTTGTCCCTTCCTGCCCTGGGTGGTCCTGCCCCTGGCTGACAGTGGCTCCCTTCCAGGAGGTCATGCACGCTCTGAAGATGACCTGGCACGTGCAGTGCTTCACTTGCAATGCCTGCAAAACTCCCATCCGCAACCGAGCCTTCTACATGGAGGAGGGACAGCCCTACTGCGAGAGAGGTAGGACCCAGGGACCCCATGTGTCACCTCATGTGGCCCTGGTGCACTGTTGGGGCTCAGCAGCTGCCCACAGGGGTTGAGGGGTGAGTTGCCCTGGGCCATGGAGAGCTCCTGCAGCCTCGAGTTCTCCATCCCAGTCCTCCTGGTAGTGCCATCGCTCCTGTGTTGCCATGGTGATGAGGGAGGATGTACATCAAAGTGAGTGCTGCACCCTGGGAGATGAGATTTGCCTCTTCCCTGCAGCCCTGTGGTGCTGGGCCACCTGCATGGCCCGGACACTTTGTCTGGGGCATTGTCCCCTCAGGACTGGCAGCAGGTTGGCCCCAGGCTGTGCCTGTGGGATCCCGGTTGAGCTGCAGCCCTACTCCTCTGGGATGAGGGGCTGTGGTACAAAGAAATGCTGACCTGGGCTCTACTCTCCTCACAGACTACGAGAAGATGTTTGGCACCAAGTGCCGTGGCTGTGACTTCAAGATCGATGCTGGGGACCGGTTCCTGGAGGCCCTGGGGTTCAGCTGGCACGACACTTGCTTCGTCTGTGCGGTGAGCCATGTGCCTGTGTCTCTCTCCAACAGTCATGCCCCGCGTGGGGTACACCAGCAGCACAGGGACTCTGTTGCCACAAGGTTTTCCCCACTTGTCTCTGTGCTGGGGGCTTGGGAATTGGCTCTCAGCCTTTTGGTCCCTGGCACCTGGGTGACACCAGTGCTGGGCCCTGGGGGTAGGGGAGACCTGGAGGCTGACTCAGCCCCCCAACCTGATCACCTGTACTCTCCTTCCCAGATCTGCCAGACCAACCTGGAAGGGAAGACATTCTACTCCAAGAAGGACAAGCCGCTCTGCAAGAGCCATGCTTTCTCCCATGTGTGAGGGGTGGAAGTTCAGCTGTGCCCACGCGTGCCCCTGGCCCTGCATGCTCCTCTCCTCCCATCCTGATGCCTCCAGGGAGCCAGGCTGGGCCCTTGGCCCTTTCCCTTGCTCCTGCCTCTTTCCTGGCAGCTCCTGGCCTGAATTCAGCTGGAGACAGTGCTGGGTGCAGAGCCCTTATAGCTGGGTGACTTCTTCTGTGCTTCCTGACTGGCCCTAGGAGCCCTGGGAAGGGGATGCTGCATGGATTTCCTGCCCCTGAACCACGCAGCATAGTGGGCACAGCCGTGCTGAGGCTGGAATTGGGGATGCTCTGGTGCAACCAGGCTGCTCCCTTGCTGCCTGGCAGCTCAGTGCTGGGGCAGGGATGTTCCTAACACATCCCTGAATGGGTGAGGACCAGCCCCCTGCCACACTCTTCCTCACCTTCCCTGCTGTGTGCTTAGTGCATGGGGCTGGAGACCCAGCCCTGCTCCCCTACCCACAGCAACCCCCCAATCATCCCACAAACTGCTGCAGTGGCTTCCTGCCCTGGCTGCATTCCAAGGGAAGTCCATGCCTTGCAACCCCACTGCTCCCCTGAGGCTGGCAGCACCCCCAGCCTGGTGTGCCCCAGCCCTGGGCTGGCAGCTTGTGTTGATGGCCAGCTGGCTGTCTGCTCCTGCAAGGCTTGGGCACGGCTTCCTGCCAAAGAGTGCTCTGTCACCACCGTCCTGGGCCCATCGATGCCTCCCCCCAACCCACACCCTCTGGTCGGGCTGCACTGATGTAGCCACTGTGCTTTTAATGCCTTTAATAAACACATCTCTGCGAGTGCCGGCTGTCTCCAGGCCTGCGGTTTTGCCGACTGAGGTGCAGCCAGCTGGGAAGGTCATGCTCTGCCCTCATCCTGGCCCCCCTGGGGCCTGACTCAGCTCCTTCCAGCTTTCCAGGGAAAATCTTCACCTCTGATTTCTCCTCCTCTGCCCGCGTCAGCCCGGGCTGGACCCCTTGTGCTGCCTGGGTCATCCCTCTGTTTGTAGCAGGCAGGATCACTAACAGAGGCAGTAACTAATCTGAGGGGCAAAACGCAGTGAGGGGAAATGGGGCAGGGGTCAGACCTTAGTGGCCCCCCCTTACCTGGCAGTGTCCTCTGGTCCCTGCTGTGCCCTGGCCCCGAGTCCTGCACAGGGGACGAGAAGTCACGGGACACAAATGGGCCACGTGCACCAGCTCTGGGCGTTCTCCGGTGTGGGGCAGCCAAGCGTTCGCTCACGCGATGCAGCTGCTGTCCCGGAGGATGGGTGTGAGGCCGTGCCGGCACCTCCGCCTGGAACGGGCTTGAGGGCAGCGGGTGTGGGGAAGCGGGTGTTCTCCTCCTGCTTCGCTCTGACAGCTGGAACGGTCATTAATAATTGCAGCTCTTGCAGTGATGAGCAATTGTAAGGAAAATTGTCTTGCTAATCTACTGGAAGGTTCTGCCGGGGGCAGGAGCTGGCTCTGGGAAGCCAAATGCCTCCTGGCATCACCCAGATCTGGGCAGTAGTGCCACATCTTCCTACTGCCAGCTGCAGGAGTGCAAAACCCTGTCAAAGATGAGGTGGGGAAAGGAGTGATGGAGACAGGCTGGGACTGGGCGCTCAGGCTGGGGCACATGTGGGCAGTGGGAGGGTCACACTGAGGAGCAGCAGGACACAGCTGTAAAAATGGTGCCTGCCTGGCAGGACTGGGAGGAGCAGGGATGGGTGAGTGCCTGAGCGTGAGTCCCAGCTGTGCAGCCAAGGTCAGGGGAAGCACGGGGGAAGGTGAGGCGGCTGTGGCCCCACGTGAGCAGCTGCCGAGCCAACCCTGGCTCAGCCAGGACAGCAACCAGTGAGTGGAGGGCAGAGAAAGGGCAGGGGGAGGCAGCCATGCGGGACGGAGCCTGCTGGGGTAGCACGGCCTGGGAACAGGTTCTGCCAGCTCAGCCCTGGGATGCCCGGCCTTGGAGCAGGGCCAGGGCAGAGCCACAGTACCACAGCCAGCCCCCCTGTGCCACTGCCAGGTCTGCACTCACAGGGGGCTCAGCTCCATTGGGTTCATGCCCTGTTGCCTCTGCCCCCTACTGATGATGGCTCTACCACCCAAGGTGCCTCTGTGCTTTGCCAAGAGCAGCTCTTGCCCACCAGCTCTGCGCACCATGTGAGGAGCTTGTGCACAGACAGCGGAAGGAGGGTCTCGGGTGGGCTGTGGAGGTGGAGCCTTGGGAGGGGCTGCAGCCTCGCTGCTCTGAGAACAAAGCCTGGCAGCGGCAGGCTTAGGGCTCCCACCATGTCCCTGAGCATAGTCCCACCACATCCACCCCCAAAGCCATCTGAGCCTCCTGTGAGGCGCCTGACACGGCCCCAGCCCCCTCACTGGCCCCGGCAGCTGCTCCACAGCTGCTCCCAAACTCTCACAACCTCTTAGGGTGGCTCCTGCTCTGGCCTCGCTTGCAAATGCTGGTGCAAGGAAGGCATGAAAGGGAGCAGACAGCATAGGCAGGGCCCGCGGCGCTGTCCCCTGTCCCACTGGGCTCATCCACAGGCTGCACTGAAGGGCTTGGCTTGGGAACAATCCCAACTTGCAGGGATCAGGCCACTGCTGCTCCAGCAGAGACCCCTTCAGCGTGGTTCTGGTCTGGGCTGGGCCAGTGCCGGGGAACAGGGTGATACTGCCTGCCCTAGCCAGAGCATGAGGACCTGGCTGGGAGCCCCTGCAGAGCCCTGCATGGGTCAGTGCAAAAGCAACTGTGAGAGTTCATGCAGAGGCAAAACCTCCTGGGAAAGGTGCTGTTGGACACAGCCTGGCAGGGTTCTGAGGGCAGGCAATGTTTGGGAGCAGTGGGCATGGAGGGGCAGGCAGGCAGCAAAGGAGCCCCCAAAAAGGCTGTGCCCACCAACCCTTGCACATCAGCAAGGGCACAGCTGGGTGTGTGGGGCAGAGCCCACGGTGCCATGTCCTTGGAGAGAAAACCTCGGGCACGGCAGCTCTGTGGAGGGGAGTTGAAGGCACAGGAAGCCTGGTGTGCTGTGTCCCCTGAGTGAAGAAGACATGGGGCAGGGGAGGGTCCGGGGATGGAGAGGACCACTCAGTGAGGTTCCCAGGGTGCAGGTTCCCGGGGGGGCAGCACAGGATGCAAGTCCCCAGAGCGGAGATGAGAAATCACCCAGGGTACAGGTTCCTATGAGGAGTTGAGACGGGGTTCAGTGTCCCTGGGGGGGGTAACGACCCGGGGCGCGGTGTTGCGGAGA